>NW_027531308.1:1734470-1735429 GCF_008692635.1 Crocuta crocuta
AGAGAGAGAGAGATTTAAAGAATGGCTTCTGCAGTTATGGAACCTAACAAGTCCCATCTAACTAACTAACTAACTATATAGATAGAGAGAGAGAGAGAGAGAGAGAGAGATTGATTTAAAGAATGGCTTCTGCAGTTATGGAACCTGACAAGTCCCAAGATCTGCAGGGTGAGTTGGCAAGCTGAAGACGGAGGAAAGCAGGCTTGAGACCCAGGAGGGGACAGTGTTGATGATGCCCTTCCAAGGCAGGGAGAAGCCAGTATCTCAGTTCAAAGGCAGTTAGGCAGAAGTTTTTTCTTAGCAGGAGAATGAACTTTTTTGTTCCATTCACTCTTCAGCTGATATGATGGTACCCACCCCCATTAGGGAGAGCAATCCACTTTACTCAGTCTACTTACTGAAATATTAACCTCATCTAAAAACAGCCTCGGGGTGCCTGGGTGGCTCAGTCAGTTTAGCTTTGACTTCTTTCCTCAGGTCATGATCTTAAGGGTTCCATTTGTGAAGTTGGTGAATTGGAACCCCACATCAGGCTCTCTGCTGTCAGCACAGAGCCTGCTTCAGATCCCCTGTCTCCCTCTCTTTACGCCCCTCCCCTTATTACACTCTCTCTGTCTCTCTCAAAATAAATGGATAAACTAAAATAATTAAAACATTCTCAAACACCTTGAATAATGTTTGTCCAAATAACTTGGCACCTAGTGGCCCAGTCAAGTTGACACACAAAATTAACCATCATGGGTGATTGCTAATAAAACTGCTAAAAATGTATATGTATATATTTTCATGTTATACATGAAATAAAACATGTTTTATTTCACTTGGGCAAATACTTAGAAGACAGATTGTTGGGTCACATGGAAGGTGCACATTTAGCTTTATAAGAAACAGTCAAATTGTTTTCTCAAGTAGCTGGACCATTTTACATTCCCATCAGCAACCTGAGAGAGCTACAGTTG
>NW_027531308.1:1735569-1992093 GCF_008692635.1 Crocuta crocuta
CTCAGCCCAGCACTTAGTATTGTCAGATGGGTCGGATTTTCCTCTCTCTTACTCCCTTCCTGTCAATAAACATAGTGGTATCTCACTGTGGTTTGATTAAGGGATGCCAAGCATCTTTTTATGTGCTTAAGTGTTACCCATATATCTTCTTCCATGAGGTATTTTCTTCTTTTACTCATTTTGGAGGGGGGAGGGTTTTTTAAAATTTTTGGTTTAATGTAAGAGTTCTTTTTTATGTTCTGGGTACAAGTTCTGGCATATTTAAGAATTCTATTAAGACACCACTGAGTGATGTATAAAATTGTTGAGTCACTATGTTGTATACCTGAAACTAATATAACACTGTATGTTAATTATACTTCAGTTAAAAAAAACTCTGCCTAACTCAGGGTCATAAAGCTATCCTCATGAAGATGCTTTTGATAAACACACATTTGAATTTAAGAGTTTAAATCTTGAGTCTCATATCAGCCACGGTGTCCAATTATTTTGTTTTATTTTGCTAAAAGAAAATTACAAAAATCACCTTTTATAAAATATATAGTTAAAAATGGAAAGTTAAAAAAAAATTTTTCCTTTTTAATCCTAGGGTTGTATTCAATCAAAACAATTCTTAAGATTGAAACATGAATTACAGGAAATCTTTATAGTTGAATTAATGACAAGTAAGAATGGCTGCAATTATTTTTAATCCTACACATCACTCTGTCAGAAAAGCGCCATGTATAAAATGCCAAAACCACCCATTGTTTCCTGCTCATTCCTGTGCTTGTTATCAAACAACAGACTGGCCAAAAACGAGGGGCCTGCACAGAGCAGATGAAGCCATGGCTTGGCTGTGCTTAATTGAACATGGTGTCGGTGTGCTGGTGCAGTATATTTACACGTAGAAGTGCAAGCCTGAATTTTAAAATAGAGACCATTGTAGATTCATGACTTTCCTAATCAGTGAAATTTGTCTTCAGAACATCCAGATAGACCCTGAAACATGTCAGGGAAAACTTTATATTCCATTTGCCAGAAGCACCAAGAAGAAAAACACAAACAGAACCAAGTACCTTAATACTAGAGAGCTGTTAGTAGTGAAATGTATGTTCTTTTGTATAACTAACTCTATGTATTTTTTAAAGTCACCGTTGTTTTTAGGTTAAATACCCTTTTAAAATAACATTAAAACTAAGTGTTTGCAGAAGTGCTCAGATACCTTTGTGGATCCCTAGACACTTGGTTTGTAAGCCTCCTGATCTTTTTCTGACCTGTTTATTTTACAGATGAAGAAAATAGCCAGAGATAAGAAGGAAATTTGAGGTCATAACAGCAGTCTTAATGCTGAACTTAATCCAGGCACTCTGACCACTATTTTAGTGTTTTTTCCATTACCTGACCCAGCCTCTCCAATTATAGTAGAAAATATTTCTCCTTGGGTCCATTACTTAGAGAATGAAGACTATTCTTAATTATGTGAGCTCTTTTCTGGCATCTCAACTTATATCTTGTATAATGAGTGTGCCTTTTGGCTGCGGTGAGCAATTTTTGGAAATTTAAGACCTTTCCCTTCCTAGCTTCCTTAGAGGACATGTCCTAGGCCAGAGCCCAGATCTTAATGAAGAACATGTAAACCCTCTTGTTTGTTTTCCTTGTCGATTGGCCTATAATTTTAAATCCATTCAATGGCAGATTTATCAAGTGACTAATCCCTAGGAAGACCTGAAGTGGCAAAGAGAAGGTGGTTGTGGCCTAGGTACACTCCATTGGTCATTTATCCAAAATGTTAAGGTAGGAAGCCAAATACCTCCTTGCTTGTTCATTTAAAATATATTTAGGGAGGTTAGTTATAAGTACTGGGACCCGGAATGGTTTGTTCCTGGGTGGTAAAAGCAACATGAGCAACTTTGCCAGACTAATCAATGGATATGGTCCTTGGTTTTCTTTGGTTCTCAAGGAAAACATGATGTGTGAATAATAATAATAAATAATAATAATACTAGTGTAAAATCCATACAGCTCAGCCATCTTGAAAATTAGAAATAACTTACAGATATCTCCTTTTAGCTAGAACGTGAGTTTTTCAGAGTATGGATTGTTTCTTAATTATTGTCATTTTTCTGACAGTTTTCACAAGATCTGATGCATTATAGATGCTCATTAAAGCTTATTTGAATTAGATGGTCGACCATCTCTTTGGTATGAGTAAGATAAGACTTAATGACAGTCTCTCTGGTTCATATAACACCACTACAAAGAGTAAGCTTATAAATAGGAATTTATCACAATCACTCCCCTGAACCTCTTCTTGCTTCCAGAGAGCTAGGACTTTGGGGAAGATATGGAAGCTTTTTCTAATCAGAAATCCCAGAGTTTATGCATAAGTGTCTCCTCTATTTTCAGTACCAGACAGTATTCAACAAATAGCCCCTCATCGCTTGGCTCCCATTTAATAGTGCTATTTAAGTGACATAATCTCACTTTTCAAGGAAAAAATACAGAGTTTGGGTGTGTGTGAGGCAAATGTAATTGACTTTATGGTCACTTAACAGTGACTTTACAGTTTCCCAAATGGTACAATGGGACAGGATAACACAGGATCATGTTCCTTCATAGACAGTGCATGAGTTGAGAAAGAAATATTAACATAATTGCTGTTATTACTTGAAGAATCTGTTTGTCATAACATTGAGGGCCAGGATTTACCTTCTGTTGCTGCTAAGCTCACATGTACTCTGCAGTGGGTCATACATTCATTATTGGACTAGCTGTAGTGCCAGTGATGGTAGTAATAATACAACATAAAATTCCAAGTTTTCTCTCGTGATAGAGGAGTTACTGGGTTAGCTCATGGCCTAAAAATGTGCAGTCTTGGGTTTGTTCACTAGGTTCATAATTACTTTTTGTGAAAATGAAGTCTGAAAATGATTTTCATGGATATTCCAAGGTATAGCCATTCTGTGACTTACACTACATTTAGTGATATTAATAACTTAGAAATAAAATGTTACCAGAATCCCCTTGGAGTAATGATATTTTTCCCTCCCTTTTATTTCACAAAAACACTCTGGCTACAATTTTGTTTTGTTTTGTTTTGTTTTATTTCCCAGATAGGAACCTTAGTCCAGATTTTCAAAATTTTTTTCTGTTTTATTTCCCCACTACTTCCTTAGATGATGATCTATAGTTATAATAGATTATTTTTGAAGTATAGGTATATTCCTGAATACTCATAATAACTATCAGATTTCAAAAATAATGCACAACTTTATCTAAACTGCCAAGTGAGCCACTGGTGTATTTTCAGAACATCTTAATGAGTCTGTTTGACTTCATGTGTACATTTGCATTAATAATGAGAGTTGAAACTCTATTTTTATATGCATTAGATATTTAGATATGAGTTAGATAAAATATTGTGCTTTAAGTCCTTATCAAGCTTTCATGAGCAGAGCTGTAGTCTAGAAGTTTTAAGACAAAGAGATAGGATTAAATCTTGGGTGTGAAAACTATTAGCATTTTAGAACTAAAGGAAATCTTACTAATTAAGTATTTTAGATATTGAGAAAATGAGAGTTACAGGAAGGAGAAAATTTCAAAGTACAACTAGCAAATGACTGAGATAACCAGGAGCAGAATCCAGATCTTTTGACCCTTGGCCGGTGCTTTCCTCTCTACTTATCTCGGAATCAAAAAACTGCAGATCTGTTATTCACTCAGTGATTTCAGTTCTTTTCCAGAAGGATGGAGGGCCAATATTTTAATTTTTTTTTTTTTTTTTGAGAGACAGAGAGTGCGAGTGAGGGAGGGACAGAGAGGGAGACACAGAATCCAAAGCAGGCTCCAGGCTCTGAGCTGTCAGCCCAGAGCCCAATGTGGGGCTCGAACCCACAAACCGTGAGATCATGATCTGAGCCAAAGTTGGACACTTAACTGACTGAGCCACCCAGACGCCCCGTGGAGACCCAATATTTTAAAGACAGCATCTTTTATCAGAAATTATCTCTAGTTTTATACTGGCATTCTAATTTCAGAATATTGACTAGGAAGGATTATAAATAACTGAGGATCTGAGATAAGACAAAAAAAAAAGCTCTAGAGTGAAACAGTGTGAATTTGAGTCTGTCTTGTTGGCAATTTACTTAATGTCTCTGTGCCTCTCTTGGGATAGTACCAAACTTGACACAGGTTGTTGCCATGATTACAAACTTTAACATAATACAAATCCATTATAAGTCATAGATAGATGTAATGTTATTAGTAATTATTATAATGGATTGATTTCTTACACCATACACAAAAGTAAATTCAAATGGATTGAAGACCCAAATGTGAAACCTGAGGCCATAAAACTTCTTACAGAAAACATAGACAATTTCTTAGAGATTGGTTTTAACATTTTTCTAGACATGTCTCCTCAGGCAAGAGGAACAAGGGCAAAAATACACCTTTGGGGCTACACCTAAATAAAAAGCTTCTGCACACTGAAGGAAACCATCAACAAAAAGAAAAGGCAGCCTCCTGAATTGGAGAAGATATTTTCAAATGATTTATACAATAAAAGGTTAATATAAAAAATATAAAGAACTTAAACAGGGATTCCTGGGAGGCTCAGTCAGTTAAGCATCTGACTCTTGGTTTTGGCTCAGGTCATGATCTCACAATTAGTGACTTTAAGCCCCATGGAGCCTGCTTGGAATTCCCTCTCTCCCTCTCTCTCTCCCTCTCTCCCTCTCTCCCTCTCTTTCTCTCCCCATCTCCCCCCTGTTCATGCTCTCTCAAAAATAAACTTAAAAAAAGAAAAAAAGAACTTCTACAACAGAACACTAAAAACACCTCCCAAACAATCTGACTTAAAAATAGAAGACCTGAATAGACATTTCTCCAAAGAAGACATACAGATACATGAAAAGTTGCCTGACATTACTAATCACCATGGAAATGCAAATCAACACCACAATAAAATATCACCTCACAGCAGCCAGATGACTAGAATCAGAAAAAGAAGAAATAACAGGTGTTGGTGGGGATGTGGAGAAAAAGGAACCCTTAGGCACTATTGTCAAGTAAATATAAATTGGTGCAACTAGTATTGGAAAATAATATGAAGTTTCCCTGAGAAAATTAGAAGTAGAAATACCAGAGAAGACAAAAAAAAACTAACTTGAGAAGATATTTATGTTCTTATGTTTATTGCAGCACTAATTACAATGCCAAGATATGGAAGCAACCTGAGTGTTCATCAATAGATGAATGGATAAAGAAGATGTGAGGTGTGTATGTGTATATATGTATATACATACACAGCCACAAAAAAAGAACTAGATCTTGCCATTTATGAAAACATGGCCTAGAGGGTATTATGCTAAGTGAAATAAGTTAGAGAAAGACAAGTACCGTATGATTTTACTTATTTGTAGAATCTGAAAAACAAGAAACAGACCCATAAATACAGAGAACAAACTGGTAGTTACCTGAGGGGAAGGGTTTGGGGGCATGGGTAAAATGGGTGAAGGGGAGTAGAAGGGACGCGTTTCCAGTTATGAAATAAATAAGTCAGAGGAGTGAAGGGAATAGCACGGGGAATGTAGTCAGTGGTATTGTAGAAAGCATTGTATGGTGACAGATGGTACTACACACCTGTGGTGAGAATAACACAACAAGTAGTGTTGTTGGATCACTGTGTTGTGCACCTGAAACTGATGTAACATTGTGAGTCAGCTATTCTTCAATGTAAAAAAATTATTATGAAATACTATTGTTTTAGCTACTATCAATTCAAAATGGTAAAGTGGAAAGAACGTGAATTTTAAACTGTTACCATTTTCCATATATGGGATCTTATAGAAGTTAACACACTGCCCAGAATGCCTGCCCTACGGTTCCAAGGATTAAATTAAGGCACCTCGAGTGGTGTCTAACACACTTACTTTATGTTGGTTCCTTTTCTCTCTGTCTTGACTGAACGTTCACATGACAAATGATTACTGGAGATAGCACCATTCTGACATGTGTGTAATTTAACTTGGTACTCTCTAGCCTTGCATGTGTCAGGGTTTACTCCCAAGTCAACCTAAGTGCTATTTTATCTTCTGCTTGCTCTTTACTCTGTTTTCTGCCCAGTTTCTTTCTTTATTCCTCCTAGCAATTTCTAATTACATTGATGTATCAGATGTGCCTCATATTTCTGAGTGTCCCTGAGATGGCCTCTAGTTGTAACATGATGTGATTTATCTCTGATAAGAACAAAATAAAATTAGAGATGATAGTTAATTAAAACCAGCTATTGTTAACTTTTAGGGATTTATGAAGCCCAGTGCCATTCTTTTTATTTATAAAGACTTGTTTTTATAGTAACAAGTGTAGGTTCATTCCACAGGGAATTATTGAAGCCTTTATACAGGCTTCAGAAACAAAACAGAAAAGCCAGGATGCCCACATCCAAAGCCATAGAACTACTGTCTTCTCACCTTACCTAAGCACTCTGTAAGGCCTGAATTCCATCCCTTTGAGGTGCCTGATGTTCTTGAGCCCCATTTTCCTTCCTTCCGTCTGCTCAGACTGCACTCATCTGGTGATGTTTCACTGGGCTTCTGTGCAGGCCCTGGGAATTGTCTAGCTCTCCCCAGCCTAGAATGTAGAATTTGGAAGAGTCCCTGGAAAAGGTTAACTTACTCAAGTTGTACAGCAGATAACCTGAATTTTTACTGGCCCTGGCAGCACCACTGGGAGAGATTGTTTGTAATAACAAAATGCTAACAGATGATTTTTCCACATTGCTTGGCACCATCAGGACATCTTTCATCAGCAGGCACTTGGCCACGTTCTTTTTGACAGACGTGTTTGTGGGGACTAGACAAGCAAAAGTCTCCTTCTGTTGCTTGGGTTTCAGTACAGTGTGTTCCTTTGATGATATCTCTGAGCAGTGGTAATGTGAAGGATATTAAAAAATAATGAGGATTTGGTAGGGGAAGGAAGGACCAGCCCCTGAGGAGGCTGGGGGAGTTGCATAGAGTCCAATCCCTAATCAGATTAAAATCGTAAATGTGGTTCAATTCTACTGGATAGTTTATTATACTTATGGGAACAGCCTTTATGCTTGTTGTGGAAAGCACACCAATCTATAATATTTTGAATCGTCAAAATTAAATCAACTTTCTAAATGTCAACTTTTAGAAATACCCAGGGTTTTAAAAAAAAACAAAAAACCCTAACTGTTTTATTTGAATTTTGTAGGAGATAACAACTCTAAAATCTCATAGTTTGTGCATTGAACTGTCAGAGAGGAAGTGGCCACATGTGTCTCTCTTTAAAATTTTTTTGAAGCAGCAAGTCTAGTTGGGTGGGTAATAAAGAGGCATAAGGAAGTCTTAATATTTAAGACTAAAGAAATAATTCAATTCAGTAAGCATTTATGGATCACTAACTAGCCAAGCAATGGTCAATGTTCTGGAAGTTCAAGCATGAATGAGGCATGGTCCCCAACTGCCAGGAGCGTTTAGATTTACAAAGAAGATAAACATAAATAACTAAAATGCCATGTGAACCTTGCAAGCTCTTTGGCAACTAAGTCAAAGAAAAATTTTTGTCAAGAAAGATCAAGAAAAGTTTAAGCCAAAAGGTTCAACTGAGCTTGAATGAATTTTCCTTTGGGATTTTCACTAGGTGAAAATGGAGAGAAAAGGTAGTGCAGATAGCATGTGCAAAAGCATAAAACAGTGAGGGTTGAATGTATGCTTGAATCTGTAGGGGTGTGGCACAGGTAAAGTATAGAAAAGTATCTGGAAAAGTTAGCAAGAAGCAAGGTTTTAAAGAGTCATGGAGTGTCATGGGAAGAATATAGACTTATCTGCTGTGTAGAATAACTATTTTCAGTATAGGTAATAAAGGGGTATTCCCCTATGGGGACATATCAGAATCAGGAAGGGGCTTTTTCAAATAGCACATGTTTTCCTCTGGCAATTTTGAAAAGATCCAAGGAAATGTCATTGCCAAAAAGAATGCTCTGATACTGTGGTATCCTACTGTCTCAGCTGAGCTTGGAGCAGAGTACAGTTGAAGGATAGTTGCTGTCGATTTCAACTCTGGCTGTCCTTCGGGATCCCTTGAGGAGCTTTAAAGATACCAGTGCAAGGGCACCATCTCAGATCTCTGATCATGGCTCTGCCCCTCAGTGTTTTTTTTTTTTTTTTTTTTATCAAGGTTGTCTAGGTCTGTCTGTCTTTCCCTTTCTTTCCTTTCTTTCCTTTCCTTTCCTTTCCTTTCCTTTCCTTTCCTTTCCTTTCCTTTCCTTTCCTTTCCTTTCCTTTCCTTCCTTCCTTCCTTCCTTCCTTCCTTCTTTCTTTCTTTCTTTCTTTCTCTTTCTTTCTTTTATTTATTTATTTTTGAAGAGACAGAGCAGACAGGGGAGGGCCAGAGAGAGAAGGAGAGAGAGGATCTGAAGCAGAACTCCACACTGTCAGTGCAGAGCCCAGTGCCGGGCTAGAACTCACGAACTGTGAGATTGTGACCTGAGCTGAAATCAGGAGTGGAATGCTTAACCAACTGAGTCACCCAGGTACCCAGAGTTCTCTCAGTGTTTCTAATAGGGAACAGGCTGAGAAGCACTCCATTAGACAGATAAAAGTAGCTCCAATAAGAAAAAAGATGATTAAAAAAGAATGGCTTAATTGGGATTACTCTCTTAAGGACTGTGAATTTGAATTTTCCTTAGAAGGAGATGGATGTAGATTAATAGGGCTACTGCAAACGAGAAGAAACTATAAGTAAAAATGAAAGCAGTAGAAGCAGTCAAGTTATGAGTAAAAATAAGATGGATAAAACATAGATGGCATCTGGTAGATAAAACTTGGGGAAGACTGGAAAGATGTCAAACCTCAGCACCTATCTGCTTTCAAATGATACATTGGGGTTGATTGCAGAAAAATAGCAAATCACTAGCTATAGATTAAGGTGAGGAAATAGCACATGGTTTCTATGTGCAAAGTAGAAGTAGCACTTAACAGGAAGTAGAGTAGAAAACAGGGTTAAAACCTAGCTTTGTCAAAGATTCAATTCATAGTATGTGTGGACTTGAGATACTTCCTTTGTAATCGAGCCAGGCACACCTTAAAATAATTGGTAGGATATAGACAGATGCAGAATGAATGAGGTACTTAGTACTTTCTAATCATTTTGAGTTGCTGAGCGCAACCAAGACAAAATCAGAGTGATTGAGAGGGGCTGTGAACAGGGAAGGGCAAAGGTAAGTTGTCTATTTGGGCCATTTGAATTTCAGTGGTCAGAGGGTTTCTTATTATAATCCCAGTAGGTTGGTATGGAGTACATGGGAATTCAGTATTTCTTTGTTATTTGGGAATTAATTCTTCAGTCAGTGAATACAGATTGTGAGGAAGCCATCCATGGAATCTCTGCTTAATAATCTGTCCCCTTACTTGGGGCGTTTGTAGGAGAGGAGGGGAATTGACAGAAGACGGCATTTGCAAAGGCCCAGATGCATGGAAGAACATGGTCCTGAGAGAGGGAGGTGCTGTGCAAGAGTGGGATCAGGGCATGTATGGGGAAGAGGCAAGAGCCCAGATTGCAGAACGTTGACAGAAAACCAATCAAAGGAGACTTCAGTCCATGTTTCACTGTCAGTCTGTAAATACTGGCCAATTATTGAAGAGAGATGAAGGAATAAAACTCTGCAGTTATTAAAAAAAAAAAAAATTCTCCTGAAACCAGGAGGGTGAAACTGCAGTCAGGAAAATTAGTTAGGTGGCTGTTACCATTGTCCAGAGAAAGAGGACCCAGTGAAAAGTTGAGGCAGTGGGGATGGAAAGAATGGAATGAATCAGAAAAATCAGTGAGGTTTGTTGATGAGTAATATGTTGGGAAAGAGAGAGAGAAAGCAAGGAATCCAGTATGACATCCAGGTTTCTGAGTGTGGGTACCAGGAAGATGACAGTGCCATTAACTGCAGGAAGGAATCTCAGAGGAGGAACAAACTGAGGTTTGGCAATGATGAATTCATTTTCAAATGTGTCGAATTTGAGGTGGCTGGTTAAACAAGCAGGTAGGCCAGTCAGGAGGATGGTTGGAATTATGACTTTAAGGTGCCACTTTGGAAATTACAGTACATGTAGTAAATGAGTGTTGTTTACCACATGAGTACACAAGATGGTGCAGAGAGATTGTGTAATGTGAGGATAAAATGGCAAGGAAGATGCCTGGGGAACGACATTTAAGGGATAAATGGAGTCTGCAGTTTGGACTGAACTGAGAAGGGGAGGAAAAGGGGTAGAGAAAGTATATCAGAAGTTCGGGGAAGGGGTTCCTGGGTGTCTCATTCAATTAAGTGTCCAACTCGGTTTCAACTCAGGTCATGATCTCACGATTTGTGAGATTGAGCCCCTTTATTAGGCTGACAGTATGGGCCCTGTTTGGGATTCTCTTTTCTTCTCTCTCTGCCTCTTCCTCTCACTCTCTCCCCCTCCTTTCTCTCTCTCTAAATAAATAAAATAAATTTAAAAAGTTCAGGGAAGTGGGGAGAATTTCAAGGTATGGGCACAGTTCACCTTTAACAGTGCAGCCTCGAGGGCAGCATCACTGAAACGTGCTGACCAAATGTAACACTCACATCACAGGGTTTCAGTGAGTTAGGGGGTCAAGGAGGCAGAAGTCAAATGTAATTGGTTGAAAGGGAAATAGATGAGAAAATATATCAAGAGAGAGTTGTGTGCTTTTTCCCCCCAAAAAAATCTGCTGTGAAGAAGAGGCAGTGAGAAAGAAAGGGCAATAAATAGCTAGAAGGGATTAAAGAAAGTATCTTTATTTTAGCTTTAGACGGATAAAGCATGCTGTGGGGAGCCTGCTGGGAGCCGAAAGCAAGGTGGTATAGCCACTGGCCTCTGGAATCTGTCAGGCAGCGAAGAGACAATAATACAGCCAACTTATGTGGCACCTACTATGTTCCAAACACTCCTTTATAGGTTGTTTTACATACATTAACTTATTTACTTCCTAATTGCCTCAGGAGTTGGAACCTGTTAGTATCCCCATTTTACTTGTGAGAAAACTGAGGTCCAGAGAGATTAAATAACCTGCCCAATTTGTGCTCTACCCACTGCACTCAGCAAATGCATTACAGAACCACCAAAACAATACATAGGCACATATGTCAACTTCAGTGGTTTCAGGAGATCATTGGTTAAGAGGTGGATGGAGGAGACCAAGGTGATTCCTGCAGACACAGCTCAGTCATGTGATAAAAGGGAAGTTTCTCTGTGGAACATGTCTTTGTAACCTGTTCCTATTATTAAGAAGTTGAAAATTGAGTGAAGTCATTGGCTCCTCAATGTTATATTACTCTCAACCTCCTTGGAAGAAGGTTAGTTAAGAACAAGGACCAAGAGTTAGTCTGATGTGACAGAACTGAACTTGTCACTATAATGAAGTTGAAATGTTGGCAAACGATTCTGTGGAAATCAGGGCTGGGATGTAGATAGAGGTGGGCAGGGGAGGGAGAGGAAGATGGCGACAGGCAGGATGTTGAAACAAAGATTATCTTAATCACATAGTTGAATGAAGCTTGAAATTACTTTCAGGTATTTGGTAGTAGAACTCCTGAAAGATTGGGTAAACTTTTGTATTTGTAGTACGTTGTTTATCCAGACTCACTTAGGCTTTTCCTGGTTTTATGCCCATCATTCCACAAGGGTGGTATTATTTAGAAATTTTGAAGAACGATTGGAAATCTGTTAGTCTTTTATTCAAATATTATCATTAGCAACAGTACATTATTAGTAGTAACATTTATTCAGATGTTATATAGCTTTCTCAGAACCCTAGAGATGACTCACAATCCTCCTCACTTGGGGAAACTCAGGCTTGAAGACACAAAGCTCCCTGCCCGAGGTCATAAAGCTAACAAGTGGCTAAGCTGGGATGCAGACCAGCTAGTACAAATCCAGAGCTCAGGCGCCCAACCCCCTGGGCTGTACAAGAAATAGACAGTGTCTGGATTTCTCCAGTTTGTTCCGAGTTGCATCAGGCTGCCATGTCCACATATGAGAAAACCAACTTTAGAAAAACCTTGACTCTAGTTTTACTGACCATGGTTATTTGGGGGTTGGTTCATGAGGGAAATGAGCTAGTAAAAATATAGTTAAAAGCTGTCTTAATGAACGTGGCGAATCTCCATAAGTCTTTACCTTGCCTGATGAGGTCATTAAAATATTTCTTTACCTTTTCAATGCAAAAGGGATCTGTGCTTGTATCCAGTTTGGTGTTCGAGATATTGGTGGGCTGAAATTACAGTGGAGAGAGTTTGTTAGGCCATAAGGAAGGTCCTTAGAACAATGACTGGATAGAACCATCGCAGTGGTTTTTATCCACCCATCTCTCCAGTACTATGTGCTTGTCACGTCAGCTGCTGGGATCCAGAGATGGGGGCAGGTCCATCTTGTGGAGTTTATAATCCAATGAGAAAAGTGGACATTAACTAAATTCACCAGAAATATTTAATTACTATAAACCTGGATTCTGGAAACCCTAATAACATCATAAATTTGACTGCTTCCTGGTTAACCATAATAGGCTAAATGACTTTGAATGACTGAGTGCTTGCCGGCTCTGTGCTAATAAGTGTAAAACCACAGACCCGAGGCATTGTAGTAACTGAAAAGAGAAGTGTGGAAAAGCTGAATGTCTTATAAAATACAGTTTAAAATGTTGGCATGTAGAAGGGAAAAATAGCAAATCTTAATAATTCTCATCTTCTGTACACTTGTATAGCTTATTTATTACTATACTAGGAAAGATTATGAAACAGACACAGATACTGATCAGAGACAGTTTTGATATGGAAACTTCTAAAAAATACACACGTGTTATAGCTTCTTCTCACACCTTTTGTTTCTGCTGTGTTGGCCCAGACACGGCATAGAAGAGATGTTCTAAGGGAGGCTATGACTTAGAGACTGTGTGTCTCTAAGGGACACAGCCAGACGGAGCTCCATTTTTTCTTAGAGTTATCTTTTTCCAAACCAAAAGTAATAAAAGATGTATTCAAGCATGTTCAAGTCTTTCTGAATAGTTTGTTTTGCCTTTGATATTAAAACTGGGTGAAAGTTCTTAGGGGACAGTTTTACTCTAAGCCTTAATCCATGGCAGTTATTCCCCATGAGATCAGTCTGGATGCAATTAAGCCTCTACTCCAGCTATCTAAGTCTTTGGAGAATTCATAAAGTTAAATATATTCCCTGTCGGATTCTGAAAAGAACATCCCTGTGTTTCCCTGTGTTGACATGGCCTGAGCTATGGTGGCGGAGGGATGGTATTGAATTTTTTTTTCATTTCTGGTATATTTGATTTTTATACAATCTTTGCTTTCTTTCCCACTCATCTCTCTACAGGCTCAGTTTGAACTTCAGGCGTTTCATATCCGCGGGGAGCATGCAGTGGCTACAACAAGACTAGAAGAAACCATTGAAAATCTCAAACATGAGATTGAACACCGATGGCGAGGAGGATGTGAGGAGATGAGAGATGCGTGTGTCTCCACTGATGATGACCAACCCCCGAAGACCTACAGAAATGTGTGCATCCAGACAGACAGAGAGACGTTCCTCAAACCCTGTGAAGGGGAAGGCAAGACTGTCAGAAGTAACCAGATAATACCCAAGAAGCTGAATATCTCCTCTTTCAGCCAGCTGTCTCCCCCAAATGACAACAAAGACGTTCATGTACCGCTTCAGGCTATGGAAAGCATCTCACCAAGTCAGCAAAAGTCATCGCCGCCGCCTCCTCCTCCCGCCCCACCCCCCCCAACACCCACTCCCCCCCCCCCCCCCCCCCNGGACCTCCTCCCCCTCCCCCTCCGCCACCACTTCCCAACTCCCTTGCTCTGCCTAACAGTGGGGGACCCCCTCCTGCTCCAACACCACCAGGACTTGCACCTCCACCTCCTCCTGGACTCTTCTTCGGAGTTGGCTCTTCTTCTAGTCAATGTCCTCGGAAGCCAGCCATTGAGCCGAGTTGTCCCATGAAGCCTTTATACTGGACTAGAATCCAAATAAGTGATAAAAGGTAAGCCCAACTCTGCGGGCCCAGTCTCAGCTTGTGAATTCCCAGGATTTTGCACAAATGACATTTTATTCGTACCAGTTGGATATCTGTGTACCCCAACATTCATTCTCAAGTGTGGTTTATAGTGAATACCTTGGATAAACAAGGTTGTAGTGTTTGAGGGAGACAATGTCTGTCTCCACCAGGTCTTATCTGTGATGCTGGGAGAAACCGTGCATGCAATGTCAGATCCTTCTGTAAGATAAAGTTTCCATTTTACAGACTCTTCTTAGGGAAGAGCTCTGGTCTAAGTTAGAGCCTTCTTGCAACATCCCTACAACTAGCAAGTAATCATAAAGATGCTGAGCCTGAACCTATCCTGTAGGTTCACTGAAGGGGTTTAGAATATCTGTCTTGTCTTTAGATGGTATCATCAACCTTATGGTCTGGATACTTAACAGGTACGTGTAATTTTTCAGGTTTTATTAGAAGAACCAGACATAGCTGAGTCATTAGCTCTTTAGGTCAGAAGGGAGTCATAAAATATGAAATCTCTGCTTGACCTCTCATTCCCCTACCTGCTAAATGCCCTCACATCTTCTACCTTGTTGTCCTTCAGAGAGAGTGCCAGTGTGGCACATCTTCCGTTTGTATAGCTTGTTAAGCTGGGTTCTGTAAAGCAGCAAGGAAGGTTGCTTGGACACTTCTATTCAAACATACTTGAATTTAATTTCTTCTGCCTCCTTTCAGAGTCTGTCAAGAGGACAGTGAGAGAGATGTTGAGTTGCTGCTTGACAGTCTCTAGATTTGAAGTTCATCTGTTTATAAAGAACAGCAAATAGAAAACCTATTTTTAAACATAAGTATTTGAACTTATTCCCCAAATCAGTGGGTGGTGGTGAATCTTTCAGTTTATGTAACATTTTGCTTGTGGAAGGCAGTATATTAAACAAAATACCATGAAATTCACAATTATAAAGCAACTGGAAATCACTGTAGGAGGAGTGGGGAATACCTTAAAACTAAGCATGTGGTGAACTAAGTTGATTATGTGCTTCATCTTGGCCCCTTTCCTCTAACCAAAGAATAAGGACCAAGAATTCATGTGTGGGAAATCCTGTTACTTTTTTAAAACATTGATACTTTATTATTTCCCAATGGAATCATTAAAGGGGGACAGGGAGAAGAGATCCTGAAATAGCTCCTAACGATTACCTAAAGTACTATTCTTCCTTTTATTCCTTTTGTCCCATTCAAGACTCAGAGGACATTTCCTAAGAAATAGTTTCCCAGAATATTTATTTCAAGTTTTGTTCCCTTATTAATGTTCTCAAATTAATGTACAGACATTCCAAGGTGATGCATCCCACCTGTCAGCCCTGGGGAAGTGTGTTCTGACAGCACGTGCAGCTGATCCACACCTGCCTCGCTAGCCTGTCTCTCCTCCATTCCCCTCAAGATTTCATAAGCTACCAACATCCCAGACCACAGTGGTGATCTAACAGTACCACTGGGATACGGGCCCCTGGCTCACTATTCAAGATAGGACAAAGTCAAGCTGGAGACAATCATTACGTTTTCCCTCCTTATGTAGTTGGCCATTTTGAGAAAGAAAACAATTCAGTTCTCAAGCCCTTATTAGTTTCACTATAAGTTTAGGGCTTCAGTGTTGAGCAAAATGAAATGTAGGTGAATGTACTGACTTTGCTGCAAGAAGACAGCAACATGGCCACTTCCTGCCCCTCCACACATTTAGTCTCTCTTACCATGGGTCCCTCAAGGTGATTTTGTACCCTCAGAGCATGAGTACTTCTTTTAAACTAAGAGGCTGTAAAGATTCTGTGTAGCATTTTGCTCATGTACAAAACTAAAATTGTTTGGGGTGCCTTGCTTGCAAAGAGAAGAAATGGTATTTTAGTATTTTGTACAACCAGAGGGTAAGCACTTTGTGTAATGGATGCATGACAAATTTTGCTCTTGGTCTTGGTCTTCTGGGGAACCAGGAGTAAAATGTGTTTTTTTTTCTGTTGTATGTGCACTGCCTCTCATCCACCTAGATTGCTTTTCACTACTCGCGTGAACTTTTTTTTTTAATTTTTAATTTTTGAGAGGCAGAGAGAGCTCAGGTGGGGGAGGGGCAGAGAGGGGGGAAGAGAGAGAATCTCAAGTAGCCTCCACGATGCCAGCACAGAGTCCAACGTGGGGCTCAGACTCATGAACCACAAGATCATGACCTGAACTAAAACCAAGAGCCGGACACTCAACCAACCGAACCACTCAGACACCCCAAACATGAGCTGGTTTTGAACTTTTGCCATTTTGCATTCTTTGGTGTCTGTGTTCTTGTTTCTAGAATAGGAAAGAGATGTTTAGTTAAAGGAAAAGAAATCCTCATCTATCTACTTTTTCGGTTTCCTAATAAATGTCAGTCTTCCTTGTGAGTATCTTCCCCTTCTCCCTCCATTTCTCCCTCCTCCTCCAACATTTCCCCCCTCCCCAATCTTTCTTCCTACCTCCTCCTCCTCCTGCCTTCCTCTTCCTCTTCTCTTGAGCTAGAATTGTACATTCAGTGATGGAAAAGGAGTTCACCGTTATAGCAAATGAGATGGTCTATTGTGAGCAAGTCCCTGTTACTCCTCCACCAAATGCCAACTGTCCCCAACTCACTGAGAGGTAGTATTCCAGAGGTCTTCTATTCATTATTGGAAATGCCTTTTCCCATAGAAACGATGTGTAGTAAAAGTGTAGTAAATGGTAGTGAAGTGTACAACCTGTCAAAGCCGGTTTACTCTAGAATAGGAGTGAGTGGCAGCACTAGTCATGCTATCGTGAGCTCAGAGTCCTTGGAGCTGGGGCTAAGCAGTGCAGGTGCACTGATGGGGAAGGGGTGGGGGATGGATGGGTCTGAACAATCTCCCTTATGCATCACACCATCTCCTTCTGCACACCCTCTCCTCATCCTCCCAGAACCTCCCTGGGGCCCAGACCAGCAGCCCTTACCAGGCTGCATGCTCCAAAATCCCTTGGCTCTTTTCAGCCATTGAGATCCCCCTTCCTTAGTGCAGCTAGCGATAAGCCCTTGATGTTAATGGTGTTCCTGTTTCAAATGGGAGTTGAGTGAGTGGCGGGGGGTAGGGGGATGTCTGAGGGGGGAGCACAAGGATGGATGTACTTCATTGGAAAGTTTCTAGCTCTTGGGTGATGATTTTACAGGTATTCACTATACTGTTATATGCTGTACATGTCACATGTATATACTCTTAAATGGTTCAAATATTATATTAGAAAAATTATAAAGTGGAGAGAAGTGAGTCTGGACAGATCATGATGTTCATATTTAACGGGAAAGGTAGACATGTAGCAAAATGTGAACACCCGAGTCTGAGAAGTCCATTTTCCCTCCTGTTTTGAATGTGAAAATTGCCTTTTAGCATCAAAAATTGTATGGACCATCCCATATAATAATAGTTTTTAGTTTTCATTGATGGAGAAAATACACATTAAAAAATATTTGTGAGTACTTACAAATATTCTGGATCATAATATATATTCATATGTTTGAAAAACAGTGTGTAGATGAAACAGTATGTTTGTCTGTCCATGGGTATTAAACATATTTAAAAATAAGAAAGGAGACACTTGGGGGAAAATGTGTTCTAACTAACGGAAGCCTGGTTGGTAACCCCTCTGCGTCCACTCACAGAGGCAGGTTTTCTATACCTGATTTCTTATATCTTCTTCCTTGTCTTTGTTTCAAAACTAGGATGCCCCTGTTATTTGAAGACAAAAAAAAAAAAAAGGCAAAAAACAAAAGCAAAGCCTCCTCCCCATGACTACTTTAGCTGAAATCCCTGTGGGGACTCGTTCAGGAGAGATTTTTTGGTTTGTTTTCATTGTTAATACTGTCACTGGGGTGGACTATTATAAATCAAGTATTTCTAAATGACCTTAGTCTGTTCACAAATGATGGGTCCTGCCCTCAGTTGGCCCAAGCTAATCCTGAAAACCATTTTTAAAAGTATTAGAAGTCCAACAAGAAGGTAAATCTTTACCTTAGGAGAAGGTGAAGAATTTTTTTCTGTTCAAGAATTGTTATTCAGAATCATCCCATTAATGGGGCGCCTGGGTGGCTCAGTCAGTTGAGCATCTGACTCTTGATTTTGGCTCAGGTAGTGATTCCAGGGTCATGGGATCAAGCCCTCCTTTGGGCTCTGTGCTGGGCATGGTCCCTTTCTCTTTCTGTCCCTCTCCCCCTCTCGCTAACTTGCTCGCTCGCTCTCTAAAAAAATAATTTAAAAAAATAATTATAGCATAAATGTGCCAATGGTTATCTTTTTAGCTTGCCATGATGCCCGTTTTTACCCATCATGGAAATGCCACAGACTGAGAGAGAAACACCTTACATGGCCTCAATTATGTGAATCCCAGGATTTCTGGTCCTGCATGTTTTCTCTAGATCTTTCTCTCTTTGATTGCATCTAATGATCATTCAATTTTAGAAATGTGTGTTGGCTATGATGTTCTATGGTATATTTTGACTTTTAAAAAAAAGGTATAGCACAAAAAGCTTTTCTTCCAGTTTTATTAGGATATATATAATACATATAATATATATAATATATTTTATTAGGATATATATATCTTATATATATTAGGATATATATAATATATGTATATTTACACACACAAAGCACACAAATACATATGTATATACACACACATATATATTTTAAATGAGTCAAAGTGAATTAGAGGTTTTATGTATTCTGTTCTCATCTGATTTGATTCTAATATTTAACTTGTCATTTTTTCTTTTAAGCCAAAATGCTACACCAACCTTATGGGATTCCTTAGAAGAACCTGATATTCGGGATACTAGTGAATTTGAGTATTTATTCTCCAAAGACACAACTCAGCAGAAGAAAAAACCTCTGTCAGAGACCTATGAGAAAAAGAATAAGGTCAAAAAGGTAATGGGTGACTATAGTAATTGTATTTTTTGTCATATGTGGGAATTCATTATGTGCTGGTGGTTTGCTATCTCTCTGTTCTCTAAAAATGTTTTTGAAGGTTTTAAGTCACTGATGACAAAAATGAAGTCAGTAGCTAGAGAAATCTGCGCTTATTCTTTCAGTCGTACCTGAATTTTCAAGCTATTTTCTTAATTTAATCTGGACTTTTTTCCAGCTATTCTGTTGAAAAAATACAAAATTTAATTTGTGTTTAGGGAATGTAGTGTGTATGTTATATGGAAAACATCTTACTCATTCATTTACGTATAAATCCATCCATTTCCCAAATGTTTACAGGGAGTGTATTTATGCCAGGTTTTGCTCTAGGCCCATGTGGTCCACTGTTGTAGCCATTAGGCCTATGCGGCTGTTTAAATTTGAGTAGCGCAGTAAGATAAAAATTCAGGCCTTCAGTGGCACTTGCCACTTTCCAGTTTTGTTTTTACGGCTGGCGGCTACCATATAGCACAGATGAAAAACGTTGTCGTTATAAAAAGTTTTATTGGATAGCACAGTCTGGGAAATGTTGGTGAGAAAACCCCAAAGACGCGTGCCCTGTGGCACTTACATTAACAGTCAGCATTACTAACAAAACACTGAACCATGTGGTAGAGCAGGGTAAGGAAGATGGATTTTGGCAGGGTGGGGGCGGGGCTGCAGTGTTAAATGGAGCGCTCAAAATAGTTCTCTTGGAGAAGTTGACTTCTAAGCAAAGACCAGAGGACTTGACGTCAGAGGCCGCCAGCCTTACATCGGACAGCAAGTTCAAGATTCCCCAAGCGATCAGGCAGATGTGAAGCTGAATAGCAGCTGAGCCGTGTACCAGCTGTGCAACCTGGCTCAAAGTTCTTCCTCTCTTTGCCTCCATCCCCTCACTGTAACATGAGATAATGACTCCTCATAGTTTTTGTTATTGTAAGTAGTTATTGTAAGTAGTTGTTAAATGAGGTCATTGATATGTCATGCTCAGCACAGTTCTTGACACAATCATCCCACAACAAATGACGGCTACTCTTGTTACATTACTGTTGAAGTCATTGCCGTGATCTCTCGGCATTAGCGTTTTGATAATAGCATAGATGATGCCGAGGAGACAGTGCAGTACATCTACGGTTCTGCTATTGGTTTGCTCTGTGAGTTTGGGCTGCTTGTCTGTGTTCTCTAAGCCATATTTTTCCTTTTCTTTAAAACAAGATTAACGATCTCTGAGTCTACCTGACCCACAAGGATGTTTTGAAATTGAATCAGAGAGATTTTGAAGGAAATGTTTTGAAAGGTGTAATAATGAATGATATTATCATGAACCCTTTATTCTTAAGTTATAGAGCGGGCTTCATCCATCGGTTCCTATCTCAAGTAACATTATGATTAGGAAATCAGTGTCCCTTACAGGGGAAAATATGACCAATACCTGAATCCAGTTTTCTGTTAATCAAATCAGCTTCTCCCACTGACTTGAATTATGAATGAAAATTGTGATCAGAGTTTTTCACCTGTCAGGTTCATTGGAATTGCGTTTTCATGAGAAAAACGTGACAGAGAAGAGCCTGGGTGGCTTAGTTGGTTATGTCCAACTCTTGATTTTGGCTCAGGTCATGATCTCATGGTTCCTGAGTTTGAGCCCCACGTTGGGCTCTGTGCTGACAATGCGGAGCCTGCTTGGGATCCTCTCCCTCTCCCTCTCCCTCTCTCTCTGCCCTCCTCCCCAACCCATGTGTGTTCCCTCTCTCTCTCTCTCTCTCTCAAAATAAATTAATTAATTTTAAAAAAAGGAAAAATGTGACACTAAAAATAACTAAAAAGCAGACCAACTCTTTTAAGAGGACATATTGCATGAAACATTTCAAAGTTTTCTAATAAAACTATTAGTTACTGGTAAGAAGTCAGCTAATACAATGTATTCGCATGCAGTGAGATTCATACAAGATGGAAATAAGTGTGCTTTAAGGGCCAGCTGGTGTATTAAATCCCATCCATAGACACAGAAGACTACTGCTTCTGTATGAAAGGCCAAAGAAGCAGCTCTGTATTCCAAAGCTAGCCTCGGTTTGCCTCTTCCAGGGAGCCTCTTGTGGTTAACCCAGGAATGCCCCTGAATGTTTTCTTACACAGTATCACATGAACTGACTCGTCCTCTCTTTCTTCCCGGATTGGTCCTACCCCTTCTGTTCCTCCCTCTGGATGCTTGGTAACATGTTATTTACTCATAAAACTAATTATTTCTGTTTTGGTAAATGAGTATTTTTAAAACATCAAAGAATTTGTTTTTTTAAAACATCGAAGCATTTGGTTGTTTATTCTTATTTCTTATCTCATAATTGTTTGCCTATTCAACAGAGGATTTCTACTAAGGCAGTTAGTGCTTGATATGTTTATTTTGCTTCCCTGTCTGAGGGGGGAAATACCCTTCATTTGAACTTTTTAATCTTTCTGAGCAGCGAGGTGGCCGGCATCCCGTAGGATCTGTGCACATGTATAGTCTCCATGTTTCTCGTGAGGTGGAGGCAAGCATGTGCATCGACTGGGCTTTCTGGTCCTGAGACTGGTTGGGGTATCCGGTGCACTGGTGGGTTACATTAGGGCTGAGATTTTAAGTTTTAAACTAAAAAAAATGAGCTGGATCCATGCCAGAAAGCTCTAAGCCTGTCCCTGATGAGCCTTCTCTCTGTGCCCGTGGTCAGATTTCACACATCAAGATGGATTCCTTGGTCTCCTCTGAGAGCCAGGTTTCTTTGTTTGATTGTTTCTCTTAAAATGAAAGTAAAACTAAATCACAGAGGTTTTGAGCAGCTGGGGAGTTTCAGCATCAGAGGCCAGCTTCATCAGCCTAACCACAGCATGATTCCTGCACAAGGTGACCAGGAGGAACACTGGCCAAATCGGTCTTATTTATAGTGATTGGAGGGAGCATATGTTGGAGACTTGAAACTCGAGCATTCTGAATCTTGGCTGTAGGGGCTCAGCCAACATGGAGACCCTCATATGAATACCTCTTAAGTGGAGCCCATCTTCCTTCCACCGTGCGGCTGCATTTCTAGGTCAGGAAGAACAGTCAGAATTTTCCAGATTATGCTGAACTCGAACTCAGATACTGGTTTCTATTTCATCTTCTATAGGAGCATCTGAAGGTCTCATCGCTGGCAGTGGCTATCAGTAAACAGATGCATATACTCTTCAATTGGGCAGGGATTCTGTTCTATAGTATCTTCTAATCTGAAAATTAGAAGGCACCTTACCAGTCATTGAATTCAGTACCCTCATTTGGCACACGAGAAACTGAGGCCTAGGAAGATGACATGACTTCAAGTGTTTGCACACTTATAACTGGGAAGGTATTAATAGTGACAGACACTTGAGAGAATGTACAAGAGCCTCAGGATGTGTCTTCAGTTCCCCTTAATTTAAACATGAGTTTGCCTCATCAACAATGGTCAGATTTTATTGGGATGAATAAGCTGACATCTATAAATGAGAGTAGCCATTATTAAAATCAACAGAATACAGCCACACTTGTACAAATCCAAAGTATTTCCTACATTGTGAAATTATCCCAAGTTTTTTTGTTTCAAAGTCAATCTTTCAGCAGAAAGGCAAACCTTAAAAAAATTTTTTTAAATGTTTTATTTATTTCTGGAAGAGAGAGACAGACAGTGTGAGCAGGAGAGGGTCAGAGAGAGAGGGGGACACAGAATCTGAAACAGTCTCCAGGCTCTGAGCTGGCTATCAGCACAGAGCCCGATGTGGGGCTCGAACCCACAAACCGTGAAATCATAACCTGAGCCGAAGTCGGACACCCAACCGACTGAGCCACCCAGGCGCCCCTGGAAGGTAAATCTTAGACCAAAAAGATGCTTTAGGTATCACTCCAACGACAATATACGTAGATATATTGTTTTCCTTTAACTCTACCAACTATTGTAAATATTAGCTGTAGGGACGGCTGGGTGGCTCGGTCAGTTAAGCACTAGACTTCAGCTCAGGTCATGATCTCACAGTTCATGGGTTCAAGCCCCGTGTTGGGCTCTGTGCTGACACCTCAGCACCTGGAGCCTGATTTGGATTCTGTGTCTCCCTTTCTGTCTGCCCCTCCCCCTCTCGTGCTCTGTTTCTCTCTGTCTCTCAAGAATGAATAAAAATGTTAAATAAATAAATAAATATTAGCTGTAATACAAACACAGATTGTTATTCCATACTCAGGCATGTGCCAACCTCATTTGTGACACCAGACCATCAGACCGTGCTGCCACTTTGACATGGCAGTCACCAAATTGAGAATGGAAGCTGCAAATGTCAGCTCCTTTTAGCACCACCAACACTCAGTACCGGCTCCTATTTATTTTTTTGCCGGGGGGAGGGGGCCCTGATAACCTCAGAGCATATTATTTCACTTTCCCCATAGATTTCCTTTTCTATAAAATGGAGAATAGCAACTCTTTACAGGCTTGTCATGAGGATGAAATGAAATCATGCTTATGAAAGTACTTTATTTCCTAGAACTGTGCATTAGTAGTCTTAGTTTATGAACTAATGAGAACGTTTTATGAAGAAATTCTTGAATGTCATTGATTCCCGAGGTTGTTGAGGAGTCTTAAAACATTAGTACGTCCATTCCTGGTCATCTCTAGACCATTCCTGTTTTCCAGGATTCATAGACTTCTACAACTTCCCTTAATGACACACGCAGACATCTGGTAGTTCATCTTACATTGGTTTGTACAGTCTTTTGCACCGTAGAACAGAGTTTCCACTGTCACTGTGCCATACTTCTACGGTCTCCAAGTTACATTTGTTCCTGGGAAAGGTAGCTCAGCACCTTGACGCAGAGCCAGGAATCTGCCTCCATTGTCTGGGAGTCTTCCTCCTGGTACCTGTTGGGGAAGTTGTTGCTTTGATACACTTTCCAGTTGCTTCCCAAACTCACCCTCCAACTCTCAGAAATCAGCACAGCCTGTCACCGTTCTTCCTCTCTTGAAATGCCACGATCTCACTTTGAATTATAAATAATCTCTGCGCTTCTTCCCTCCTCTGTAGGTTACATAAAATCCTTTCCCTCTGCCTTTTTCATAGAGACTTCTTAAGAATTAATGAGATAAAGGCTATTCCCTGAGCACTTTGGGGTGGCGGAGGGCGGCCGGGGACGGGTTGTGATGGTTCAGCAGACGCTAGTCTGTTGAAACTTCCTGGAGCCAAGAGCCTTCAGTTGTAATTTGGTCACTTTGGCGAGGATCATGGCTGTAATTCTCAACTCCCAGACTTGGTGTCTCAGTTTGGCAGGGAGGGGAGAAGGGTGGAAGAAGAACATTGTTTGGAAGCGCAAACATAAATTTATAGGGTTTTCATAACCTGTTGCCTTCCAAGTTTATATAATTTCAGCTTTTGTATACAGATAATTTCTCTGGGCTGCCTCAGTAAGGTATGTGCATGATTTCCCCCCGAGGAGTGGGGATGATTTGCCAACCCCTTATATTTCTCATGTGTTTGAAAACTGAGCAGTGAGGTTATGGGGTTATCATATGTAGAAATGAGTGAACTATCTTGCCCATGTGTTGATTGCACCAATATATGACCTCGAGGTCATTAGTGCTGTGTCCAGATTCCTTGAGTGATAGCTGGAATGATAAGGGCTTCCCTGTTCTTCAGCTTAATGGCTGCTGACTGGCCAGACCTACCAAAAGCAAACAGGAGCTTCTATTCCATGACAGGCACTCGTTTACAAATGTTCTGCCTTGCAAATTTTATTTGGAAATAAGGTGGCCCAAAAAGTTAAGTTGTACTTTTACTTTATTTACTTATTTAAAAAAAAAAAAAAAAAGGTGACTAGGGCTTGTCAAGTATGGATATCAATGATTCTTTCAGAATGTTAAATCTGAATATTATTCTTGGAGTTCAACTGTATTTCTCTGTTGGCTGTTAAAACAGTAACAATCTGGACTTGTACCTCAAGCCAACTGTAGTATCCTTAGGATGGTCATACCCTGCCCCAACCACAAGAGGGCATCTTAGAATGCCGAGATACAGCGCTAAATTGGCTTCTTGGAACAGGAAGCAGCAGAAGCTATAAGAGAATAACTGCCCCTCAGCACCTCCCTGAGCCATGTTAATTCTCTTCATTGTGGACCCTGAGAGCAAATTATCCACACGATAAGATGACAAGTATTGGGAGCCAAGTCCATATTAGAAATGCTTGTAGGTATTAGCAGAATAGAAACAATTATTTGACATAGTTCCTGTGCTTAGAATGAATGATTGCAGTATAAAAATGCATGAAGTAGCAGACTTAGCCCTTTTGTAACTGATCCTGGAATCACCTCCACAAGACACACACACACACACACACACACAGAATTGTTTAAATCTTCCATATCTAAAGGGAGTGAAGATTTATTTGAATATAGATTTTGTTTTAAAAAACAAAAACATTGGCTATTACAAGATAGGTTATGAGAGAATCATTCTATGTATATGTATTTTAATGTTTATTTATTTTGAGAGGAGGTGGGAAGGGTCAGAGAGAGGCAGAGAGAGAGAATCCCAAGTAGGTTTTCCACTGCCAGCACACAGCCCTGACATGGGGCTTGAACTCACAAATCATGAGATTGTGACCTGATCCAAAACCAAAAAAGTCAGATGCTTAACCAAGTGAGCCATCCAGGAGCCCCTAAATATTTATATTTCTTAAAAGTATCTATCTTTCCTCTTGGTTGAAGAAAGTTTTGAATTCTTACATATATTTTTGTGGACCTCATTCATTTATGCTTAATTGTAAGACTAAGATTGGGATGTAAGCTGGAGCTGGAGCTTGACAGCAATTTAGGGCCGAGTGCCAATGCAGCGACTCCTCTGGCCTCCACTTTGGAGCTAGAAGAATGTGAGGCTATAACAAGGACAGGCAAAGACCTTATATGTGTATTTAAGTCACAAAATCAGGACACTGGGGATGCTTTCTCAGCTAAACTCATAAATGCTTTGCAAAGTGCACACATCTCCAGTATACACCGTGCATACATGTGTTTTCCCAGGCACATGCTTGATAACGGACAGAAATCAGGCTTAGTAATTCCTTGCATTTATGTAATGTCTGTCAAGTGAAGATGACAAAGATTTCAGTAGCGACGATAACAGTTAATGCTAAGTAAGTGGTTTTTGATTAGCGACTGAGCATGTATTAACTTCTTTAAGAATAACAAGCACCTAGTAAGATGGTTACTATTACTATTCCAATTTTGTGGGTGAGTAGGCTTCAGCATAGAGGGATTACCATACTTGCCCAGCATCGCACAACCCTTAAGTGGTAAGGAAATGAATCGAACAACAACCCCAGAGCTTGTGCTCTTAATTATTTGACAAATGGTCTGTTGGTCTAAATTGAACTACAAGTTCTGACTTCAGGTTCACTTGCAGAAGGCTGAGTTTCATTCCCTGGTCATTGTTTAGTGAAGGAAGCACCGGCTTTGCTGTCCATAGACCTGGTTTCTACTTCTGGCTCTGACCTCAACCGACTACTGAATCACGGGCAACATCTTTAAATTTTCTGGGTCTTA
Source organism: Crocuta crocuta (assembly GCF_008692635.1). Classification (NCBI taxonomy): domain Eukaryota; kingdom Metazoa; phylum Chordata; class Mammalia; order Carnivora; family Hyaenidae; genus Crocuta; species Crocuta crocuta. Next base: position 1,762,157 of record NW_027531308.1, read on the forward strand.
GGTCTCATCTGTCAAAAGATGCGAACTTTAATTTGATGAATTACAATGACCTGGTCATGACTTTACTTTCACTTTGCAAATAGGAACACTCAAAACCCACCACTTTGGTTTTACTTATTATTAGAAGATAGACAAGGGAATTACGTGGGAACCAACATCTCCGTGCTCGGACCCAGGCACCGTCTGATAGATCGAGCTGCTTGACACCATCATGCCACGTTATATGAATCATAGATGTGCAGAAGCTCAGGGAATAATTGTCAGTAGCCCCCAATCTTAAGAGACATACATGTCCTAGAGAATTCTTTTAAAATAAAGCAAGTTTCTTTATGTCCTGGGGTATTGAAGGACAGGGAATATGATGGGCAAGACAGCAGTGGGAAGGCACCAGAGATCTTGTCTTAAAGGTAAGTAGATAGCAGTTGCTTTGTGTCCAGTCACGTAACCTCTGTGGCCTTAGTTTCTGTAACTGGTGGGGCATCCATGGTGTAGGTTGTTAAAGATGCTTTCCAGATGCAAACTATTAGATCACATCTGTGTGGGGACCTCTTCACACACATTTTAACACTGAGTGTATACAAGTGTGTGAGTAGAAAGAAATTGCAAATTAGGCCCTTGCTTCATCAATGAGTAACATGGGATATAAGGCAAACCGGCCTCACACCACAGTTTTCTTCCATCAGAGATTCCATGTTTCCCTTCTCGCACTTGTCTCTACTTATCCAAAAATGCATTTGGCAGCATCAACCATGGGTCAAGCTGGCCAGCGCCCATCGGCTGGTGTGGCCCTTCGCCATTCTGTCCTTTTCTGTCTCTCTGAGTTTCCAGGGTCCAGCGTCCAAGCCGTACTTTCAGGTTATATCAGACAAAGCCGTCCACGAGTTTCTCAGGACAGTCTGGCGTGACCCCACTACTATGGCCACACTTTCCATTTTTGATAAAATACCTTCTGGCCCAGAGCTTGATTATAGTTAGGCCTGACCTGATTTCTCTCCAGCTGAGGCTAATTTGCATGGCTGTAAACACAGGGCCTTACAAAGCTCACCAACTGTGATAAAAGCAAAGGAAACCTGAGACCACTAGAAACTCAAAAACCTGCCTGCCTTTCGGTATCTGAGCCTGACTCTGAGTCACGCCTCAGCCCAGGAGGTTGCCAGCGTGCAGCAGCTAAAGCAGTGTTATTCTGATTGATCTGATTAAGGCAGCAAGGTTAGCCATGGTCAATTTACAGAGACAGTATGAGAAGAAATCATGTGTGTAGCCATGTTATGGGTCAGCGAGGCCCCTGCCAGAAGTTATGAAAAGCCACAGCTCTGCCAGGACCATTATCAGATCTCCTGGGTGGGGTACAAATGAGATTGGAAGGTTAGGGGCCCCTCCGGTGGAATGAATGACAAAAGGGATTGGGCTGAGAAGAGCTAGCGAATCATGCTAGCTCCCAGCTAGATGCCTTAGCTGCCAAGCCCCTTACATGTTAGTGGGAGAGCCTGGGAGTTCCCCGGTGCTGCTGCGTTAGGAGGACTGTCCTTAGCGCCTCACTGCAATGGAAAGGAGAGAGTGGAAAGGCTGACTGGAAAAGAACACGAGGCTCTAGGTTGACCCACCGAAACAGCCAGATGGAACCTACTGGGCATTTCCATCCCTTCCTCCACCCAAGAGTGGTTTAATTGGGATCTGGCTCCAGGCTCTGGTTCCTAAATAACCTGAGTTTTAGTGTTTTCATTTTCATTAATTAGCTTTTATGCTAGGTACCGTATTAGTCAATTAGGCATTTTGCATGCGCAAAATATCCTAGGAGGTGAGAAGGGGGTCTTTAAAAATAATTTAGAGCTGCAAGTTCCAGGGGGTTAATTCATGACCTAATTATCACATCACTTTTTACTCCCTTGTAGACTCTAGTACAACTTCCTTAATGTACAGCAAGCACAAAAACTAACTTTAAAACTTTGCTTTCCAGTGGTTATTGCATTCATATTGATTTTGAGGATTTTGGATCCTCTACTCTGGGCGTGGTTCTCTTCTACCCTGTCTAATTTCAGAACACAAATGTTGCTTACAACACTGGAATAAGGTGCATTAATTAACAAAGAAAGATTTATTTAAAATGTAGCCAACTGAAAGCCACATTACTTGAGCTGGGGCTCATTATAGATCACTCTGTACTATAATCATCTTACTAATGGAAAAAATGAGAGATTGAGATGGTTGCTTAGGGAAGAATGTGATTCAGAATGTAGCAACAGAATGTCCAAAGCGTAGGATGTTTAGACTGATTTAGTAAGACCTTGGAGAAACTGGGACCCTGTGACATCTTTTTTGTCTATTATGTATTCTCTTGTGGTGTGGAGATATCCGAACAACTCAGCTCTCAAGGATGGCAGCCATTCATGTGCCACCAAAGGAAGAGGTAAGGGTCTGAGGCTAAAGGTACACGTATGTAGAAGGAGATGGGTACAAACCCCCTGCACTGGTCTGTGAGTCCTGTCAGCTGAGATCTTGGTTTTCGCCCCCAGCCACCAGGAAGCCAGGGGCAAGGCTGTCAGAAGCCTGAACCCTGCCCAGCTGCTTCCTCCAGCACACCCTGCACCGAGAGCCGCAGCTAGTCTGAGGACAGAAGGTGGTAAGGGAGTGGTTCAACCTGGGTCTCTTTCTAAGTCATCACTTTATTCATGGGGCAAGTGCCTTCATCTTTCGAAGGCTACTTTGGACAGTTTCCTCCTCTGTGAACTGAGAATAGTAACAGTACCTCCGCGAAAGGGTGTTTAGCTTTGTGCCTCATGCACAAATGCTTGCTGCTCCCGCCATGCTATCACCGCCATCAACATTACCATGAGGAGGAGGAATAAGAGCAGTGAGAATCCTCTAGTGCCACCACTAAAGGAGAACAGAAAGTTGGACTCAACCAGAGGCCCCGTTTCTCACTCAGTGATGGCTTCTGAGCCCCCAGAGAGCTACAGGAGGTCTGTTTTACTCAATCCTTTCTTTGTGCATCCTACTGGGACACAACTACATAATTCAAAGATAGGGATTTAAGCTGGACGCTCTGAGATGAATGTCCTCAAGGTGTGCCAAGAGAAGGCAGCGTAATAAAACAAAAAGGTGATAAAATTTGTCTCCGTTTTCTAGTACTATTTTTATTTGGCTTTCACGATAATCTGTGTTTGTGGTACAATTTTAAGTTTGCCAGCTGTTGGCAGGGGCTCCTTGAATCCTTTCAGAACATGGTAAGCTACAAATAAATAAAAACACATCTAGAATGGCTGATTTAGGTCATGAAGGAACTCAAAGTATGATATTTTAGGTTAGCTTCCATATTAACGAAATATACGGAATCATTTATTAATGTTCACCAACATAATATATGGGTATAACTTTAACAGTTAGGCAGAATTCAAAAACTTTGAAAAATGAAAAGGTCCTGCAAATATCAATAAATTTCAAGCAGTTTTTCAATAGCCCACACCTCTGATTAAGGTGAAATTATAAATCAACAGAAAGACAACTTCAGTATGTCAATAACAAAAAACTCCTTGCCTTTTAAAATTTACATTCCTGTAAATAACTCATGGATCAAGAAAGAAGTTATAATGGGACTCAGAAAACACTGTAACTCAAAAAATAAAAATATGGCTTATCAACACTCCTAGGATACAGCTAAAATACATGGTCACGAGTGTTTTTATTAGGAAAGAAATAGCTCAAAAATAAGTTAGCTTCCAAAATTAATTGCTAGAAAAAGGAAAAAAAGAAGAAAATGTTAGGTGAAATGACAAAAGCCATTTTTTGAGGTCAACTGTGATCAAATATTACAATTTGATATGGTTCAACCAGATATTACATTTTAAAAGATAAGAATGGGAATTTAAAAGAAATTTTACTTTGTTTTTTTAAATGCTTATTTACTTTGAGAGAGAGAGAGTACACAAAGTGAGCAGGAGAGGGACGGAGAGAGAGGGAAAGAGAGGATCTCCAGAAGGCTCTGCTCTTACTGACATGGGGGTCGACTCAAGGCTCGATCTCACAAACCATGACCTCATGACCTGAGCCGAAATCAAGAGTCAGACACTTACCCAACTGAGCAACCCAGGTGCCCCTAAAAGAAGTTTTAAAACACAGTACAGAAGATCAATAAGGTTAAAAGTTCTTGGAAAACAATAATAAAATCCATACACTTTTGGCAAGATTTAGAAAACAAACATATAAAAATATTAGGAAAGTAAAAGTAACTACAAGATACAGTAGAAATGTATAAGATATAAGAGAATAGCATGAGCAAACTTTTGGCAATTAAAGAACATGAAATAAACAACTTCCTAGAAAAATACAAATTACCAAAATAGAGTCAAGAAGAAACAGAATACCTGAATGCCTATAAATACTAAGGAAATTGGATTGGTTGTTTAAAATTTTCCTGCAGAGACCAGATGGTTTGATTACAACAAACATTTCCTTCTTACACAAAATACTTTGGGGAAATAGAAAATAAGCTGGTATATAGTTTTGATGGCACTATCAGACAGAGACAGGAGGTAAAAGAAACATTACAGGCCAGTTTCTCTAAGACAGATGTGAAGATCGTAAACAGAGGATTGAATCCAGCAGTGAATAAAAATTCCTATATTGAAATCATTAAAGTTAACCTAAATAAAAGAAGAGATCTTATGAATGGGAAAGTCAATATTGTAAAGATGTCAGTTAATGCCAAATTGATTTCTAGTTTCAAAATCAATTTTTGAAATTTGAATCAAAATTTTCCAATCAAAATCTAAAGAAGATTGTTTGGAATCTGACAAGCTTATTCTAAAAAATTGTGTGGAAGAGCAAATGTTCAAAAATAACCTTACAAAAATAACCTTAAATGTGATGCTTAGTGAAAAAGTCACAAAAAATGATTCCACTGGTCTGCAGCTAAACACATGAAAAGCTGAGTTTTGCATTTATGGCAAAATTATTTTTTAAAAAAGCAAGGGAGTAAGAAACATAAAATTCCAAAAGATAAAAAAATCTGAAAAAGAAAAATCCAGAGGATACTTATACCTCATATCAAGAAAAATAAAGTCGTTATGAAACGGTAATAATTGGCCCAGAAAACAAACAAATCAAAGATTAATGGAAAGAATTAATTAATGGAAAGAATTAAAGGGTTCAGAAGGAAGATCAATCAATGTATATATGCAAACTAGTATGTGATAAATGTGGTATTTCAGAACAGAGAGTAAAATTGACTGTTAAAAAATATTTTAAATGTTGAATATATGGCCCAAAAGAAAGAAAATAGATCCCTCCCTCACATCATGAATCAAAATCAGTTCCAGATGTATCAAGTACATGAAAGGAAAAAGTTAATAGTTTTTAAAAAAGAATATAGGAGCATATCTTTTAACCTCACATGGAAAAGACACAAAAAAACATAAATCAAATAAGAAATATGTACCTTAAAGTAAAAAACTCTTGTTCATCAAAAGATACCACAAAGAATATGAAAAGATAAGCCACAAGCTTGGGAAAGACATTCATAACATGTATAACTGAAGAAGAATTACTGTCAAAAATACATGTAGAATTTTTACTGATCAATGACAAATTGATCACCTTCTGTTATTAGAAAGATAGGCAAAAGACGTGAAGAGGCTTGTCATGGAATGAATGATCAGTAAACATGTGAAGAGATAATCAACAAGTCAGCTGCTAGGAAATGCAGCAATCTCATTTTGGACCCACCAGCTTGGCAAAAAGCCAGTTAGTAAGTCTAACTGTGAAATATTGGGAGGGTGTGGAATGGTAGGAATCCTCATTATGCTAATTGGATGGTCAGTTCCATTTACTTGGAAAGCAATTTGGCTTTATCTAGTTCATGCGAACATGTGTATACCCTCTGTTCAATCTTCACATTTGTACCAGGAGACTCCCATGAGAATGTTTGTAAAAGTTATGTTTATAATACCAAAAATCTAAAAATGACACTTTCATTAGAGTAGATGAATGGACTGAGATCAAGTCCATTAATAGAAACTATCCAGCTTTGAAAAAGAGGTAGGTTGTAGCTATGTGCATCCGCATTGATGATTTCTAAACAACATGTTGAGTGGAAAAAGTCATGAATGATCTCATTGGTCTGAAGGTCAAAAATATGGAAACCTACAAAGTTTATGGGATCATACATTTGTGACAAAGTGATTTTTATTAAAAAATAAATAAAAGCAAAGGAATAATAGACGTAGAACCAGAAGAGTGGGTCCTTTGGAGGAAAATTGTAGGGAAGCTTGAGACCCTCAAAAGTATTAGTAGTTCCTCACTTTGTGTTAATAAATCATAGTTTCTTTACCTGTTTTGGGAAATTCCAGCTCCTTCCTAGTGAATGAGAATCTATATTTGTAATGAGGTCCCTGGTGTTTTGTTTTGTTTTGTTTTTTGCTTACTACCTCTGTTCTGTCTTCCAAGTCCCTTTTTAGTACTTTTTGTTTCTGACATCTGTATTTTATGTTAGAGGATTCCTTGAATAGTTCTCAATCCTTGGCTACTATTTCATATATAAAACTGAGGCATGATAAACCTGGATGGAAGCTCAGTAGAAATGGACAAGGTTTGCTCGGTGGTGGGTCTCACGGTGGGGTAAACAGTTGCAGACCAGCCATTTCATTTGAGAGTTTGTCTTTGCTTTTAGACTGATCCGTTTTTCCAGTTGGAATTTCTCCAGGCACCTGATTGGGGTTGGGGAGTGGTGTGTCAGCCGGACTGCTAGCGTTCTGACAGAGAAGCCAAGAAAGGATGTGGAACTTTGATAATTACTCCATTCCACTACAAGACCTCAGCCCCACAGTCTGCTCTGCCTGATGTTCATGAATCCCAAGTCTGTCTGGTTGGATTTCACTGGAAACCATATTTCCTGGACACATAGGTGAGGTTGTACATCTGACGCCTAATTACACTAGATACCAACTTTTAAATACTCCCCTTATTTTTAGCTCCCCACCTCACCCTTGCCTTTCCAAGCATATGAGCCCTCTCATTTGTGCATGTCTGAAGGTCCCTCTTCCTCTGCAGCCAGGTTTGTCCTTCCATCGTTCCATGGAATGGACAACTCTTTGAGCTCCTTCTGCCTTTTGCATTTTCTGTTTTGGAATTGAATGGGGTCTACTAGTTTCACTGAAGGTAGATTTTGTTTTTGATACTTAGTCCCATGATTTTGGATTGGCTTTACAGGAGAAAAGAAAGTGAAAGGCCTTTCCTTTGCTACCCTAGAAGTCCAGCACATTTTGATTTTCACATTTTAGAGGCGATCGCCTTGTTGCAGCATGAGCGATGGGGCATGTATCCTTGCAGGAATGAGATGTGCTTCAAGGGAAAGCACACTGGACTAGTAGTCAGACATCTGGTGACTCTGGGAAGATCACCTACCATGTATTTGTTGCACTTGTGCTATCAGGAGGTGACTTGTCCCTAGGAGAAGACCACAGGTTATATATACTGATGACTCTAGTCTGGATGGAGGTGAGGGCTCACTCTTCACGGATGATGGTGAGTAAATATTTTGGGCCACTCTGTTGTTCCAGTCACATGGATGACTGGAGGATATGGTGTGTGTTCACTTTCTATGATGGATGCCCTATGAGCGTGAGGAGAATGCTAAAGACTGATTACTAACTGGGGGCAATGTGCTGGGTTATGTACTGTAAGCCCTGACAGAATCTCATAGCAGTTTAAAAATACATATACACACTGTGCTTTCATCTTGCCTCTCTTGCTAGAATTTCCTGGAATCCTCATTTGATGTTTATGGAAGGAACTCCATGAACTTACTAGAAGCAGTGTGGTTCTTATGTCCACTGTTGTTGCCCAGAAGGTTAACAGAGTAGAATGTAGCCTCAGGTGTCCTTAGAGAAGGGAGCATTCCTCTTCGAGTTTTGTCACAGATTTTGCCTCCTGGTGGCTTGAGGCTCCGAACCTAGGAGTGCCCACTTATACCAGCTCTTCACCATCCGAGCAGCAGTGGGAAAGAGCCAGGTAATTTGCATCGCGGTACACTCTGAATCAAAGGCCATCCATCATTTCTGATATCTTGAATGCAGTGATTATCATATCAAAGACACATGATGACATTGAAGATAATAAGATTTCTGTTGCCCATCATCACTACCCAGCTTGGAGTAATTATTAGCACGTGTTCTTTTCAAAAGCCTAACACTCTAAACTGTGGAGAGAAAAAGCCCTATTTGAGTCACCAAGAATATATAGGAGAGTGGGTTCAGGGTCTTAAATGAGAAATGTAGATAAAACAGCGAGTCCAAAGGTCTTACAAACTTTGTTATTTAGAATCCTTAGGAGGCCAGCATGGCCATCTCTGTTCCTGGACTTGGCCTTCAGTAAGAAAGCAGTTGTCCTTGACTGAGCATACAGCTTTAAGAGACTGATGGAGAAAGGGACACATTTCGAGCTGGTTAGTCAAGAAAACACTGGGAGTCAGGAATTGTAAACACACACATACATTAATGTCAGGCACTGTGCTTAAGTGCCAGTGATAGTGAACAAAATAATACATTCATTGGAGGTCACTGACTACTCAGGCAGCAGCATAAGCATCACCGACTAGCTTGCTAGAAACCTAAGGCTCTCAGACCCTACCTGTGGTGTTTTTTTAGGCCTGCCTCGACCAAGTGGGTGACTAAAAACATCACAAATTGATTGTCTCATAGTTCTGGAGACTAGGAGTCTGAAACGAAGGTACTGGAAAGAGCCATCCTCCCTCTGAAACCAGTAGGGGAGTCCTTCTTTGCCTCTTCCTGTCTTCTGGTGGGTGGCTGGCAGTCTTTGGCATTCCTTGGGATGCAGCAGCATAATTCCATTCTCCACCTTTGTCATCACTTGGTATTCTCCCTCTGTGTCTTCCCATGGCCATTTTGTTTTTGTTTGCTTATTTTCAGAGAGCACACGAGCAGGGGAGGGGCAGAGAGGGAGAGAGAGAATCCCAAGCAGTCTCCACACTGTGAGCCAGGGCCCGATGCAGGGCTTGAATTCACAAAACCATGAGATCATGAACTGAGCTGAAACCAAGAGGCAGATGCTTAACTGACTGAGCCATGCAGGCACCCCAACCCTCCTGGCTTTTTTTTTTTTTTTTTAAAGTCATAGACATCTTCTTATGAGGACACCAGCCACATTGGATTAGGGTCCCATCTGACCCCAGTGTGACTTCATCTTTATTAATTTCATCTGCAGTGACCCCATTTCCAAATAAGGTCATGTTCTGAGATATTACAGATTAGGACTTCAACATATCTTTTGTAGGAGAAATACAGTTCATTCCAAAAAGATTCCAGCTCCTTCCTAGTACATGAGAATCTATATTTGTAATGAGGCCCCTGGTAATTCAGATGCATACTAAACTTTTAGAGGATATCCCACCAATTCTTAATTGTCTTCTACTACAGACAGCTTTCTGTAGACAAGTGCAGCCTTTGCCTACAGTTTGTAGAGGTATGTAAGATTCCCAATCCCATGCAATTTAGGAAACATTGATAGAAAGCTTTCACCTTTCTCCTCAATGCTAGGTCCTATAGGGAGAGATAGGAAGAGAAGGAACATTTACTCTACTAGTTTTGATGGCCCTGCAGATTGCTTGTTGGGATGGGAATTTAAAGTAGGATTCTAGTACAGAAATTCAAAACAAAACAATAAAACATGACTTAATGCTCCTGTGGCACCATGCCTCTAGTATATCTTCAGTGGCGAACCACTGTATTCCCATCTCTCCTAAAACAGACAATTAATAAACTCTCCATCTAGCTGTTAAAGGCTGAGTTATATGAATGGAATATGTACCTAGCCTTGGGAGAATTTGAGCAATGATGGTTGGAGGCTACCTGAAAGCACAGAATTGAATTTTCCTGCATTGTCTGTGCCAAAGAAAGTCCCTCTTTCCTCGCAGTCTCTGAGCACTGTAGCTTAACATTCATACCTTGAGTTTAAAAGACAGTCTTAGACAGTTGGACCTGTGTTTTGTTTTGTGTGTGTGTGTGTGTGTGTGTGTGTGTGTGTTTTATGTTTCACCAGAAGTGGGATCCTTTCATGGTTTTCTGTTTTCTTTCTGCCATGTAGAAGAAAGGGTTTGAGCCCTCTGTCAGCTTGCTTCTCACCAGGTCAGCTGTCAGTAGTTTAGAATTGTTTCATGCTCATTACAGCCATGCAGTCTTGAAGGGGCCTTGAGCTCTTAGAAATTATCTGATGGCATTTCTCATCTGTACTTTAGTGTGATGGTACTTTGGTCCACCCTGAAGACAGGGCAAGGAATGCACGGATGCCTCTTGATTGTTTTGTCTCCTGAATCTCTGATCAATGGGAAAATGCTTGTGACTTCGTTTTAACACAAACTCTCAAACTATTGAAATTATCTCCTGCCCATATCCCCTCCCCGCTCCACCTCATGGTGCCTCCCTACCTCTGTCCCAGCCTCAGCCTTCACCTGCTGTGGTCTTCTCTCCATTTGCTTTCTGAGCAGAATTCAGTGGTCTGAAAACCAATAAAAGGGCTTTTCTGTCTCATCCGTAAGGGTATGGGATGCCAAATATGTTCTCAGACGCAAGACAGGATGACAATTCGCCTTTTCACATTTCTTGGTGAAGGGCCTAAATCCTTAAAGTAAACTCCATCTGAGCAATTTTATGTGTCCCCAAAAATAAGGCCATGGAAGAGATTCAGACCTAGCAGTTTGACAGAACAGTGAAGCTTAGTTTTCCTTGAAACATTTAGTGGGACAGATAATCAGGCTGTGTGTGGAAAGCTTATTTTAATGGCATCATCAGGCCAGTTGACAGAGGCCACTACCCAAAAGCATACCTGGCCATGCTGACCATGAGCAGTGAGGGCTTGTTTGTACCAAGTCAGGTGACATTTCATAATATGACACCACAGAGCCAGCCAACCAGCTCCTCAGGCCGTGATGCCAGAGAGTGGTGAGGGGCAGGGGGTAGGGGTGGGGGACACAGGAAAAGAAGGGACAATGAACCTGAATCAGCATTTACTTTCCTGAGCACCTGCCAAGGAACAATTGCGTGTTTCCAATGAAGCTTTCTCCCTCTCTAAGTAAGATGACTGCCAGCTCTGGTCTTGATGTTCCCCTCCAGCTGGCCCTTGTTCCTGACATCGGCTGGGGGGAGGAGTTGCTTACCTGTCCCATCTCCAATCACTGCCACACTAGAAATGGCAGGGATGGCACATGAACAGCCACACCTATGAAATAGGGATTGTGTGAGTTGCTTTATCCCATGAATTTTTTTTTAATTATATATAAAGCCTGTCTCCATGGACTATNAGGGGGTAGGGGTGGGGGACACAGGAAAAGAAGGGACAATGAACCTGAATCAGCATTTACTTTCCTGAGCACCTGCCAAGGAACAATTGCGTGTTTCCAATGAAGCTTTCACCCTCTCTGAGGAGGGAGAGTAAGATGACTGCCAGCTCTGGTCTTGATGTTCCCCTCCAGCTGGCCCTTGTTCCTGACATCGGCTGGGGGGAGGAGTTGCTTACCTGTCCCATCTCCAATCACTGCCACACTAGAAATGGCAGGGATGGCACATGAACAGCCACACCTATGAAATAGGGATTGTGTGAGTTGCTTTATCCCATGAATTTTTTTTTAATTATATATAAAGCCTGTCTCCATGGACTATATGCATCATGACTTTGTGTGTTCTCTTGTGTCACATCTTAGTACTTCTCTTGGGAAATTCTCTGTCTTCTACATTAGATTTCTATAACTTGTAAAATAAGAATTCACAATCTGGTGATGGTGGGGAGTGGTTATGAAAGGTTTAGTTTCACTAAACCAAAGCATTCTCTGTTATACCATATCTCAAAGGATGCCCTCCAGTCCAGCCTTACTAACTTATATTTATGACTTGGAGGTATCCGGAGTAGGTTATCAGCTTGACCACCAGAGCTTGTAGCCCATAGGATAGGCTCATCAATTTCTATGTCTCTGGTATAGGATTCTACCTGCCTCTCAACTCAGTCCACAGGAATGTCTTCAAGGTGAACACAACAGTCATTATGAAAACACCCAGATCCCTTCGGCAGCCAGAGGCTTAGAAATGCAAAGGATTACTCTTGATGAGACTAGCTGACTTTTCATTGAGTAGTACCTGTGCTAATAGCAGCCTCATAATGTCTGTAGTTGTGCCAAATGATGGTATTGATAAGGAAGCATAAGCCAAAGATCACCAGGCTGAAGGCACAAAAATTAAAAATAGTGTTTTTAAGAATTTTGCTTTGAAGTGTTAGATGGTCTCCTTTCTGTATATTCTCCACTGTCTTCAATTTCATTGAGAGAAGCAAACCACATACTCATTTGTCCTATAGAGTTGAGCATGTCCTGTATATGGATATTTGAAATTTGAAATATACATGAAAGTAAATATCTGCCCGTGGATGTGGATCTTTCATTTATTTGTTTGTTTGTTTTGGGGGGGCGGGTGGGGTGGGGGTTGGGGGGGAGTCAGAATGGAAAGGCAGCAGCTTTCACATGCATTTATTTGCCTGAAGTGTTCAGGACATGTTTGTTGGTAATAACATATGTGGCTGTATTTAAGTAGACATGGTGCCTCCTCTGTGATAAAACCAACTTCTGTGGAAATGGAAATCCTGTGATTGAAACTGAGAAATGTCCAGAACGAGGACTAAGCCAAAAAACAGAGTACCTACTTGGTCTGGTATCGGTTTGAATGTGACTAGTGAAGGTGTAGGTATAGAAATTCATCATCTTCATTTTCAGACAAGGAAGTCTCCCTGGAAGAAGAAGGCTTCTATGATTCTCTGAATTTTGTGGCTGTGCCGAACTCACTTGGCCAAGTAGGCTTCTAGCATGCATGGTCTATTCAGACCATTTATTTTTATTTTCCCTTCTGGCCATGCCTGCCAACCTCAGGCAGAAAGCTGAAGATAGATGTGGATTTTATGTAGATGTGAAAATCCCACTGGGCCTGGCAGGAGCTCTTTCTCAGTCTGTCTGGCAAGAGCTTTCTAGCTGAGTCGTCAGGGTGTGGTTTTTTCCAATGAAACAAATCTGTCTTCCCATTTCTGTCTTAATTCTTATTCAAAGAGGCAGGTTCTTCTGAAAATCCACATATGTAAGAAATAATAATCATTTGGATACACTGGCTCAAGGTGCAGGATTAGGCCGTGTGGGATGTGGGCCTGCGTCTCCCCTCTCTGGAAGGCATTGTGAGAGTTCCTCGGGCAATGTAACAGTACGCATGTGTGACATGCCCTAATCGAGCATGCGGCGGGGGTCTGGAAAGGCTTTGCCTTAAACTAGGCATGTCTAATAGGGTTTAACGCAACCTGTGAATTTGCCCCTGCACAAGGTCAGCTTGTAGGTCAGTGGAATGCTGCACAAATTGCATTCTCCTCCAGACTGTAATTATACTTAGGAGAAAGCTATGTGCTGCCAAGTTCAGCTGACTCCAGATAGGACCAAGATAAACTGAGGGCTTGCTAACATTTCTCAAAACCTGATTTTTAAAAGATTTGATAGAAAGCATCTCTTGTTTTTTTTTTTTTTTTTAATGACAGTCTTAAGGTTTATGAAGGAGCTTTGTGTAAGGGATGGTGAGACCCGCTATTGTCTGCCTTCCCTAGGAGCAGAAAAAGATTATTTGAAATGGAGGCATGAGGAATTTGAGTCAGACATTAAGCAAAACTCTTTGCTGCCAAAAGTTACTTAATACTAGAAGATGATTTTGAGGATTATGACAAATTAAGTAATCTGCACATGAGGACAAAGAGGAATGAGAAATGGATATTGAGAGTCGTCACAGAATAGGAATAGGATGAACAGTTGAGGTTGTGTCTGCAGTTAGCTGAGGCATGACTGTGTTTTATATGTTTGATGATAGAAAATGGCTATACATATGCGTGCGTTGTATGACGACACCCTCAATAGTTGCTTAAAGTATGAACTTCCTTGTATAGTAAGGTCCATCTCTAATTTCTGGGCCTGCCCAAAGGCAGAAGGTCAAATTAGGCAACATTTGCAAGTTTCTCCAATGCTAATGGTAAATGATCCCCAAACCCACTTCAACTAGTGTATGCACTAAATGAGCAAACTTTTGCAAGTACTCATACTCTCTTGTGAATTTTCTCTAAAGTATCTTTCTTAAACAACATGGGGTGGGCACTTTTTTTCCTAAGAGCCTACATGGAAGGAAGTCACACTGGAAGCTTCAAAGCATAATTCTGTCTGCTGGCTCCGCGTAAACTTGGAAAACCATTTATGCAGTGGATTGGTTTCAAGGTCTTCAATGGTGTGAAAACCCCTGCTTCTTGCTGGTTTTAATGCATAGAAAAACCTTTACCCCAGTGGTCATGCAGGATGGAAAGAGTCCCCTTCTATAGTGGCTAAGCAGAACACAAGTTATACATATGTGGAACTTGAGAAACTTAACAGAAGACCATGGGGGAAGGGAAGGAGAAAAAATAATTTCAAACAGAGAGGGAGGCAAACAATGAGAGACTCTTAAATACAGAGAACAAACTGACGGTTGATGGTGGGGGTGTGGGGGAGAGACTAAAATGGATGATGGGCATTGAGGAGGGCACTTGTTGGGATGAGCACTGGGTTTTGTATGTAAACAATGAATAATGGGAATCTACCCCCAAATCCAAGAGCACACTTTATACACTGCATGTTAGCAAACTTGACAGTAAATTATATTCAGAGAAAAAAGAAGAAAAACACTACCATGAGTTACAGTGTTATTTGGGGCTCATTGTCAACAGAGCTTATCATCTCTTTTTTAAATTTTTTTTAACATTTTTAAGTTTATTTTTGAGAGACAGAGACAGAGCACGAGTTGGGGATGGGCAGAGAGAGAGGAAGACACAGAACCTGAAGCAGGCTCCAGGCACTGAGCTGTCAGCAAAGAGCCTGACACGGGACTTGAACCCATGAACCATGAGTTCATGACCTGAGCTGAAGTCAGACGATTAACTAACTGAACCACCCAGGTGCCCCTAGAGCTTATCATTTCTTAAATCTCCTTCACAGAGAAGTTTTCTGAACATGAGACCTGGATTTTTTTTCAGGAAAAGGGCAATGAATGTAACTTTGGGGAATGCTTTTAGGTTACCCAGAGGAAGATTGTGCCCCAAACAGGCATCTCCTTCAAAACGCCCATTTTCAGTGAGTCCTGACATGTTTAAGGATCATATACAAAGAACAATCAGAATCTTTTTATGTTCAGTGATCCCTGTATACATCTCCCTTGTGTCAAGATTTATTTACCTGAGTTTCCTATTTTAAGTAGTCTTTGAACTCCCACTGAACAAAAATATATACATATATATTATTCTTAATTTTATACCCCTTGCAGTACACCAACATAGGAGTTTGCATGTTGTGAGTTTTGTTGAATTGAACTGACTATATTTCTGCATCAAGGTAAGGATGAGTCAGGGAAGGACTAGAAATAGAAGGCTGGTCTCCTGACTTTTTTTTGTAGTAACTAATCACCAGACAGTGACGCTGATGATTTTTCAGA
Organism: Crocuta crocuta; assembly: GCF_008692635.1. Classification (NCBI taxonomy): domain Eukaryota; kingdom Metazoa; phylum Chordata; class Mammalia; order Carnivora; family Hyaenidae; genus Crocuta; species Crocuta crocuta. The sequence continues at coordinate 1,777,690 of NW_027531308.1, forward strand.
GTTGGCCAAGAGGCCATGGCAGCTAAGCATGCTAATGTTAAAAGAGGAAAGGACCATTGTATTTCTGGCTGTAGTTGTTAGCTGTGTTTGTATTTCTACTTAGATTGTCATGTTGCTGGGAATCTTTGACTTTGGCCCGATTAACAAAGAAATTGTTAAAAAAAAAAAAAGGGGCGCCTAGGTGACTCAGTCGGTTAAGCGTTCAACTTCGGCTCAGGTCATGATCACATGGTTCATGGGATCAAGCCCCACATCGGGCTCTGTGCTTATGGCTCAGAGCCTGGAGCCTGCTTCCGAGTCTGTGTCTCCCTCTCTCTCTGCCCCTTTCCCACTTGCTCTCTGTCTCTCTGTCTCTCTCTCGAAAATGAATAAACATTAAAAAAAGTTTTTTAATTGTTAAAATGGCACATGATAATACTAACTAGAAGGCTTAAAGGATGAGTGGTGCTGATTAATAAAATTATTTAATTAATAAATTGTTTGATGAAACATGTAAATCCTGTGGCTATTCTTTTAATGCATTAGTTAAATTTCCTACTATGAAAAGGGCAGCCAATTAGATATCTGACTTAGGGTTCTAAAAATTTTCCAGATAATCATTTTGGTCACTAGTCCCTACTTTTCAGTAATGCAAATATGGAAGGTGTAGATGATTTTGATTTCTTTTAAGTCCTGGGTATATTAGAGAAGCTAGTGGATGGGGGAGAATAAATACCCAATATTAATTTATCTTCTTGTCATGTGTTCTTTCTCTTCAGAGAAGCTTTTTTTAAGTTTATTTATTATTTTGAGAGAGAGAGCAGAAGCATGCGTGCACACAAATAGAGGAGGGGCAGAGAGAGAGAGAGAGAATCCCCAGCAGGCTCCACCCCATCAGTGCAGAGCCTGATGCAGGGCTTGAACTCATGAACTGTGAGATCATGATCTGAGCTGAAACCAAGAGCTGGAGGCTTACCTGAGCCATCCAGGTGCCCCTCTTCAAAGAAGAATTTTTGAAGTTAACTTTATTTATCTAGAAGTTACTGTAGCAAGGATACGTAAAATGCAATAAAAGAAAAACAAGGGGAATTTTCAGTTAATAGAAGGTTCTACATAAATTGGATCTGGTTATTTGAAACTTTTGTGTGATTCTAAAAAATTATGTTAAAAATATAATTATTGGTTTATGACAAGATGATCTTTTTTGAGAAAATCTCCTATCATGTCATAAATCTGTCTTCTTCCTTCTTCTCTTTGTTTATTCTGTCAGTTTTCTTTACTCTTGTCTTCTTCCCTCCTTGCTGCTTTTTTCCTAGCCACTCTGCTATGGAAGCAAATGCCTCTGATAACAGGAGTAGATCTGGGTAAGGAGTTGTGAGATTTGATCACAAATATCAAAAAGGAAAACAGAGGATTGGGTGAGCAGAACAAAGTGTTCTTCTATTTGTGTGCCTCTGGCTTTAATGCCCTAGCAGTGAGATAACTCCAGTTACTTGATAGGGCCTCTTGAGCACGAAGTATCGTTCTCTCTGGAAATCCATTGGAATTTCCAGAATCAAATTTTACAGTATTCTGGTGTTCACTGCCCCCCAATTCACCACTGCCCATTTGGATTGGCTTGTGTGCAGAGCTAACACCTGCCTAGTGCTTACGAGAGGCACAATAAATGATAGTTCTCATCCCTTTTCTCTCCCTTAGAATATTGTCCCCTTTCACAGCAATCTCTGTGTAAATCTCTTTCTCCTTGCTTTCAGTTAGTTCCTTATTTAAATGTCTTTGCGCTTTACCAGTCTGATAGATCTAGTAATTGGAAATCATACTAAAAAGGATACAAAGAAAATCCACAAGAACATGTGACCAGTAACCAAATGTTTAACCTTGCTATTATATCATTAGAAGTATAGACTAGTACAGGGCGCCTGGGTGGCTCAGTCAGTTAAGCATCTGACTTTGGCTCTGGTCACAATCTCATGGTTAATGAGTTCAAGCCCCACATTGGGCTTTCTGTTGTCGGCATGGAGCCTGCTTTGGATCCTCTCCCCTGTCCCCTGCCTGTCTGTCTCTGTCTCTCTCTCTCTCTCAAATAAATAAACATTTAAAAAATTCTAAAAAATGTAGACTAATGCAAAAACATTTTACTTGTCCTATTGGCCAAAATTTTTTTAATGGATGAGAGAATGGTATAAATTGGTAGCACCTGTTAGAAACAATTTGGCACTACTATCAAAATTTTAAATGGACATATTGTTTGAATACTTCTGTAAATCTGTTCTATAGAAATACAAGCTCAAGTGACTAAGAATACACCTGTATGGTTGTTCGTTGCAGCTTTGTTAATAATTGACAATTTTAGGAAAATGCCTAAATGTCCCTCTGTAGAGGGATACTTAAATTAAGTGTCATACTTAAAGTGGCCCTGCCTCTATTGACATGGAAAGTATCAGTAATATATTTATTTAAAAAATTATACAGAACCAGAGGGGAAAGTTGTGGAACAAAATGTATTGTGTGTCCCTTTTGTAAAGGTAAAACCCTCTGCACGTGTGGGCATGCATACGTGTTTAGATCTGAAAGAAGACAAACCCCCATTCCTAGTGGTGGTAACTGAGCAGTGGAATCGGGAGATGAGAGAATTTCACCTTCTACTTTTTCTTGCCTTCTTTACAGCTTATATTTTTATTACAGTAAGCATTGGTTGGTTTTGTAGTTAAAAGTAATAAACTCACAAAAATAAAATGGACAAAAAATAACAGAACAAATATTTCTGTAAACTTGATAATTCTCCAAAGACAGAACTTTATACTAATCTTCAGTCCCAAGCTCAATACCTGGCAATGAGAGTCCTTTGATGTATGTGATAAATGAAGGCCTTGCTTATTCCAGTCTGTGTTCCCATGATCACATTGGCCAAGACTTGGACAGAAGCTTGTAAGATATGACCAGAGAGCCCACAGAGCATCTCTCTTCCTTTTTTCTCCTTCTCCCTGTCCCCAACACTATCCTTCACACCCTGCTCAGCCCAATTGTTAACCAATTTCAGAAAGATCTGAATATGTACTGAAGTCTTGGGCCAGCCTTTTTTGTCAACAGAACTTTCACTTGGCCTGTTAGTGTAATGAGCTCCTCCGTGAGTTTCCTTTTATTCATTATACATATTGCACTTAAGGATACTTTAAAATATACGTTCTGGGGCGCCTGGGTGGCTTAGTCGGTTAAGCATCCGACTTTCGCTTGGGTCATGATCTCGCGGTTCGTGGGTTCGAGCCCCGCATCGGGCTCTGTGCTGACTGCCAGCTCAGAGCCTGGAGCCTATTTCAGAGTCTGTGTCTCCCTCTCTCTCTGACCCTCCCCTGCTCATGCTGTCTCTCTCTCTCTCTCTCTCTCCTAGAAATAAATAAAAATATTTTAAAAAATAAAATAAAATATATGTTCTGCTCTTTTTCTTAACCCTCTCTTCTAACTTTTTCCTTCTAATTTGTTTGATATTGTCATCCACTTCCTAACTTCAAAATGTATTACAAGCTGCAGTATTTGAAACAGTATTAGTATCAAAACAAACATATAGACCAAAGGAAAAGAATAGAGAGCCCCAAAAGAAACCCATGCATATATGGCCAAATGATCTCCAACAAGGCCTCCAAGACTATATAACAAGGAAAAAATGGACTCCTCAAAACATATATGTATCCATATACAAAAGAATGAAATTGGACCCTTATAGCATAAACAGAAATCAACGTAAAATGGATTAAAGATATGAAACTATAAATGCAAGATCTGAAACTATAAAATTTCTAGAAGAAAACATAGGAGGAAAGGCTTCATGATATTGGTCTTGGGATTATTTTCTGGATATGACACCAAAGGACAGGCAACAAAAGCAAAAACAGACAAGTGGGCCTACATCAAACTGAAAACCTGCATAACAAAGGAATCAATCAGAAGAGTGAAAAGAACCTATGGAATCGGAGCAAACACATGCAAACCATATATCTGATGAGGTATTAATATCCCCAAACCTATAAGGAATGCCTGCAACTCCATAAAAAAGAACCCCAATTGAAAAATGAGCAAAGGAGTTAGACATTTCTCCAGAAAAGACCTACAAAGGACCAACAAGTATATGGAAAAATGTTCAACATCACTAGTCACCAGGGAAATGTAAATCAACACCACAATGAGATCTCACCTCACATCTGTTAGGATAGCTATCCTTTTTTTATAAAAGGAAAAAAAAGTGTTAGTGAAGATGTGGAAAAATTGGAACTCCTGTGTATTTTTGGTGGGAATGTAAAATGGTGAAGCTACTATGAAAAGCAGTGTGGCGTTTCCTCAAAAAATTAAAAATAAAACCCACATGATCCAGCAGCTTCACGTCTGGGTATTTATCCAAAAGAACTGAAAACAGGATCTCAAAGAGATACCTGTACATCCATGTTCACTGCAGCAGTATTCACAATGGCCAAGAGGTGGAAAGAACCTAAACACCCATTGATGAATGAATGGATAAAAACATTGTGGGGTGTGTGTGTGTGTGTGTGTGTGTGTGTGTAGGGTTGTGTGTATATACACACACAACGGCATATTATTCAGCCTTAAGGAAATTATGTCATATGCTATAGAGTGGATGAACTTTGAAAAAATTATGTTAATTGAAATCATCTACTCACAGAAGGACACATGCTGCATGATTCCACTTATATGACGCATCTAAAGTAGTCAAGTTCATAGAAGTAGAAAGTAGATGCAGAAAACTTCCAAAGGCAGTGGGATAGTTGGGGAGGGGCAGGGGGAGAAGGAAATGGGGTGTAGAGTTTCTGTTGTGCAGTCTGAAAAATTCTAGATATCTGCTGTACAACAATGTGATATAGTTAACCAGATGGTACATTTAAAAATTTGTTAACAAGGTAGATTTCATGTTATGTTCTATTATTATTATTATTATTATTATTATTATTATTATACTTTCTAATCCATAAAGGAAGGAAAGGGGAAGAAAGAAAAATACTAAAAGGGCTTAAGACATACGTCCATTCAGTGTCTGTTGTGTTCTCACCATTTTGGCTGGTTTTGAGAAACCTTGTATTATTCCACAATTCAAGAGAGACTGCATAGAAACTTAGAAGTATATTTTTTAAAGGTCTAGTCAGAGGTAGGCAGGGAATTTGACACAAACAGGGAAGAGAATAAAATGCTCTGATTTTACCACTGCCTAATTCCTTTTTGGGAGGCAGCACTGCATTTCATACAGGTCTTAAAGTTGTAGCCCAGCTACAGGTGCCAAATAGTCTCTTCTTAAACACCTGTCCTGCTTAGTCATTAGGCAAAATTGCAAGAATGGCTGACTATGGTGATATCCTTTCCATATTTCAGGCTGGTTGAACACTGAAGGGATGGATATGCTTGTTTTTCCCAGTGACAGGCAATCTCCATCTGAGTCCTTTCCTCTCTCTTTCTCTCTCTCTCTCTGTTCCCTTCTGATTATTCTGTTGCCTTCTTTTAATTACCTATTGTAAGAACTTGCATCTGAGCCTTCTCTTACCTGTAGGTAGAATGTGTTACTTACTCCTGCTTTTCAAAATCCGAACTAGATAGCTTGGTGAATGTTTATTTGAAGAAGTTATTGCTACCCATTTGTGATCTTCTCATAAATTTTATTTCCATGCCTATTTTCTTGACATTAGTGTGTATTCCATGGCCAAGGTTTTATCAGTTACAATCCTGGACATTTAAGAATAAATTTAGTCAGGGGTCCGTGGGTGGCTCAGTTGGTTAAGCCCCCACCTTCAGCTCAAGTCATGATCTCATGGTTTGTGAGTTCAAGCCCTCCATCACGCTCTCTGCTGTCAGTGCAGAGCCCACCTCAGATTCTCTGTCTCTCTGTCTCTCCCTCTCTTTCTCTCAAAAGTAAATGAACATTAACAAAACAAAAAAAAAAAAATTAAATCTGGTCAGTTCCCAAAGCCTTGCTTTGTTTGAATTTTCTTTGCAATTAGTTCAGGTGATGTTTTATTTGCTTTTTTGGTTCCTCTCAGCAGTTTTACCAAAGTGATTTTTATGGAAGTTTAATTCACTACAACAAGCGGTTTTAGGTGTACAATATAATGATTCAGTATCTGTACATGTTGTAAAATAATTGCCACAATAAGCATAGTTACCATCACCATACAAATTTATGAAACATTTTTCTTGTGATGAAAATTTAAAGGACTTACTCCTTTTAAAGCTTTCAAGTATGTACTATAACAGTTTTGACTATAGTCACCATGTTGTACCTTCCATCAAGTACATACATGTACATGCCATACATGTACATAATGTACAAGCCATTACATACGTGGATTTTATATTTTTTAATTGGAACCTTGGGTCTCTTGACACTCTCACCCATTTTGCCTGCTCCCCCCAATCTTCCTCCATTCTTTTCTCTGTATCTATGAGTTTTCTTTTGTTTTTCAGATTCCACATACAAGTGAGTTCATATGGTATTTGTCTTTCTCTGTCTGGCTTATTTCGTTTAACATAATATCCTCTAAGTTCATCCATGGTGTCACACATGGCAAGATCTCATTCTTTTTTATGGCTGAATAATACTCGTGTGTGTGTGTGTGTGTGTGTGTGTGTGTGAATACCACATCTTCTTTATCTGGACATCCATCAGTGGACACATAGGTTGTTTCCATATCTTGGTAATTATAAATAATGCTGCAGTGAGATCAGATGGATATATCTTGGGATAAATACCTGGTAGTAGATTTTCTAGAATAAGATAAATTGATTTTAAATGACAGTTTAGACCAGGTGGACTTAACAGATGTCTGTAGAATATTCTATCCTGAAACAACAAAATACACATTTTTTCAAGTGCATAAGGAACATTCTTCAAAAGAAATTATAACATTAGGCCATAAAATAAATCTCAGTAAATTTAAGAAGACTGAAATCCTATCACACATCATTTTTCTGACCACAATGGTATGAGAGTAGAAATCAATGGCAAGAAGTGGAAGAATCACAGATAAGTGGAGATTAAAAAACATGCTGCTGAATAACCAGTTAGTCAGTGAGGAAATCAAAGGAGAAATTTAAAAAAATACCTTGAGACAAATGAAAATAGGAATACAACATACCAGAATCAGTGGGATACAGCAAAAGTAGTTGTAAGGGAGAAGTTCGAAGTTCATAAGGGCACAGATATATCTCAAGAAACAAGTAAAATCTTAAGCAATCAAAATGCACACCTGAAGGAACTGGAAAAAGTACAAGCAATGCCTAAAGTTAGTAGAAAGACCAAAATAACAAAGGTCAGAGTAGGAGTAAATGAAATGGAGACTAAAAAGACAATCAAAAAGATCAATGAAATTAAGGACTGGTTCTTTGAAAAGATAAACAAAATTGACAAATCTTTAGCTAGACTCACCAAGAAAACGAGGGAAAGCTCAAATAAATTCAGAAATACAAAAGAAATTGTAGTTGATATCACAGAAACTCAGAGGAATATAAGAAACTACTATGAACAATTATATGCTAACAAGTTGAACATATCTATGACATGGATAAATCACTAAAAACCCAACCTTCTAAGACTAAATCATAGTAAATCTGAACAGACTGATTAGTAAGGAGATTGAATGAGTAATCAAAAACCTACCAGTAAACAAAACCCCAAGACCAGATGGTGTCACTAGGAATTCTACCAAACATTCAAAGAAGATTTAATACCTATACTTGTCAAACTCTTCCAAGAAATTAGAGGAAGGAACGCTTCCAGACTCATAGTGAAAGGCCAGCATTACCCTGATACTGAAACTATACATGAACACCACACCAACAAAGGAAAATTACAAACCAATATCCCTGATGAACATGTGATGTGAAAATCCTTGAGAAAAAATTAGCAAACCAAATTCAGCAATACAATAAAAGGATCATACATCATGAGCAAGTGGGATTTATTCCAGGGATGCAAGGATATTTCAGTATCTATAAATCAGTCAATGAGATACATCCCACTAACAAAATGAAGAATAAAAATCATCTCAATAGATGCAGAAAAAGCATTTGACAGAATTCAACATCCATATATGATATAAAAAAAAAAGATCAACAAAGTGGATTGAGAAGGGACATAATGTAATAAAGGCCATATGTGACAAGCCCACAGTTAACATCATACCCAAGACTGGAAAGTTAAAACCTTTTCCTCCAAGATCAGGATCTTAGCCAGAGGAATTAGGCAAGAAAAGAAATAAAAAGTATCCAGAGAGGAAAGGAGGAAGTAAAATTGTAACAATTTGCAAATAATGTGATTTTATATATAGAAAACCCTAACAGAAAACTGTTAGAGTTAATAAAGGAATTCAGTAAAGTCCCAGGGTATGAAATAAATATATAAAAATCTGTTGCAGTTCTATATATTAGCAGTGAAAAATCAGAGAAATTAATAATCTCATTTATAATTGTATCAAAAATAATAAACTATATAGGAATAAAGTTAACCAAGGAGGTGACAGACCTGTACACTGCCAAGTGTTAGGACACCGGTGAAAGAAATTAAATACACAATTGAATGTAAACATATTCTGTGCTTATGGATTAGAAGAATGAATATTGTCAAAATGTTTGTACTTCCCTAAGCAATCTACAGGTTCAGTGCAATCCCTATCAAAATTCCAATGTCCTTTTTTACAGAAATAGAAAAAAATAATCCTCAAATGTGTGTATAGAAACACAAAAGACAATCTTGAGAAAGAACAAAGCATGATTTTTTTAGATAACTAAGCTCTACAGACTTCACAACGGCAAGGACTTGATCTGTCTCAGGCACCTCTGTATCCTCAGGGTCCAAAGCAGTGTCAGGCACATAGAAGATTCACAGCAGATACTTGAAGGAATGAATGCATGGCTGAATATTTATGTAAAACTTATGTGGTTTCTCTTAATTTTGTATTGGGCTTTTAAAAATCATTTCACTTTATTATTTATTTATCTATTTATTTTATATTTAGAGATAGAGAGAGAGAGAGAGAGCGCGCGAGCGAGCGAGCGCACTAGTGGACAGGGGAGAGGGGCAGAGAGAAAGAGAAAATCCCAAGCAGGTTTCAGGCTTAGCATGGAGCCTGACATGGGGCTTGATTCTGCCACTCTGGGATCATGACCTGAGCCAAAATCAAGAGTAGTTTGCTCAATAACTGACTGAGTGAGCCACCTAGGCACCCCCAAATCATTTTGCTTTAAATATGTGTTCTGAATCTAAGAAAAAGCCAGAAATTGCTTTTTTAAGGAAAATATTTGAGGGGCACCTGGGTGACTCAGTCAGTCAAGTGTCCAACTTCAGCTCAGATCATAATCTCATGGCTCATGAGTTCAAGCCCCATGTAGGGCTCTGTGCTGACAGCTCACAGCCTGAAGCCTGCTTCAGATTCCGTGTCTCCCTCTCTCTCTATGCCCACCCCCAATTTGTGCTTGCTCTCTCTCTCTCTCAAAAATAAGCATTAAAAAAGTTTTAAAAAGGAAAATATTTGATTATATAAAATCTCTCTTTTGTTTTCATATAAAAAAAAATTTAAAAGACCCAAGTACCTACCTTCCTAATCCCTTTAAAAACTCTTGAAATTCTGTATCCCCCAGAAATCTTTCTCTAAGACTATTGAAATTGTTAAACACATAGGACAGAAAAATCAAATTTCCTTTTATTTTGGTGACATCTTGGTATTTACTATATTTGAGTTCTCATAGTTGCATAAAAGTAGCCATTCTGAGCAGGGAGAGGAAATGCTAGGGCTGGTGATGCCTGATGCAGGATTGACTGATAGATTGGTAATTAGACAATCTTGGAACAAACTCCTGTTGTTCCTTATTGCTCAACCAGCAATACAGTCAGTCTAGGGCCAACATAAATGCAGGTGTTGGTTGCTGTCTGTGTCTTCATTATATTTTGATAAATGTGTAAGTACCTAGTGGGAGGGGAAACACAGCTGTTTCGTTTCATTTGTATTTTATCCAGCAGAATGCATTAAAAACACCTTATGATCTGGTAATGTTTGGTGTGCATTTTCTATTCAATTTTGTGGCTGTGTCACATGAGAGAAAAGATCTTTTTTTTTTTTCTTCCCCCTTAGTGGCCACAGTGTGATGTGTTAGAAAGAACTGATTTGTCTTACTTGCTTTAGAGAAGCCAAAACTATGAAGAACTCACTCTCTTCATAATTGGCAATGAGGTATTTGGAGTTTATACAAAGACTGTGAAGTTTTGATATATATTATTATGAAAAAATAATTTGAAGCAGTTTAAAATTAAGGCTTAATGTACAAAGTATTTTATTGTTTATATTAAAAATAGCACCAATATGGAGGAACCTCTCTAAGAAGGGGAAATTTTATTTAAATAATCCATGTTAAGAATATATGAAGTGCTTTCCAGATATTATGTAAGTTTTAGAATAAATATATAAAATAAATATAGTCAGCCCTACTCCCTGAGGAAGAAATTAAACTCCTCCTAGAGGGGAAGTCACTTTTCCAAGGCCATTATCACTTGTAAACAGCTAACCAGCTGAGTTGGGATCTCACTGATCTTCCCCCTAAACCACTAGGCAGATGACACAGCCAACAAAATTGAAGGCTATGAAGTGACCCAAGAAGTAGTAATGTGGAAATGTGCCAATGATAAGTGGAAAAGCTGGATATAAAATTACACATATGTTGTAATTATAGTTTAGTTAGTAAGTGTTTGAATAAAAAGATCCAAGTACAATATCATAAAGATTTTAGTGTTTGTGTTAGACTAGTGGAGTTTGGGATGGTGTTTTTCCTTTATTTTCTAAAATATCTATAGTTAGTAGCACCTGTGTGCCTCGGTCTGTTGAGTGACCAACTCTTGATTTCAGCTCAGGTCATGATCTCACGATTGGTGAGGTCAGACTCTATGCTAAGTGTGGAGCTTACTTGGGATTCTCCTCCCGTCTCCCCATTTCTCTGCCTCTCCACACTTGCACACGTGTGCTCACTCTCAAAAACAAACACAGGTTTTAAGTCTACAGTTGTACATAAATCACTTTCATATTAGAATCCTGTTAAGATAGAGTGCAACATCGGTTTAGTTCATCAAAGTATCTAAAATTCTTAATGTTTTTGCTATGCTTCTGAAAGATTTCAGTTATTTGAGTGTGTATTAACTTTATTTTTCAATTACAGATCATCAAGTTATTGGACGGAAAGCGATCTCAGACTGTGGGAATCTTGATATCTAGTCTGCATTTAGAAATGAAGGATATCCAGCAGGGTAAGTCTTCTCTGTTGCTTTTTTCCAACTTTAAAACTTTTCAGCATTTTATTGTGAAAAGTTTTAAATGTATAAATGAGTCAAATGCTATAGTAAATCCCATGTACTTAGTACCCAGCTATGAAACTACCAGTTGACTTCTGTTTCATCTGAAGTACCCTCCCTCACCAGATGGGCTATTACATTTACAATTCATCTGTTAAAAACATCAGGATACCGACAAAAGTTAGGGGATGCTTTTCCAGGCATAATTCTAGTGCCATTATCATGCATTTAAAAACATTTGTAGGGATGTCTGGGTGGCTCAGTCAGTAAGTGTCTTATTTCGGCTCAGGTCCTGATTTCACAGTTTGTGAATTCGAGCCCTGTATTGGATGCTCTGTGCTGACAGCACGGAGCCTGGAGCCTGCTTCGGAATCTGTGTCTCCCTCTCTCTCTGCCCTCCCACCCTTGCTCGCACTCTGTCTCTCTCTCAAAAATAAATAAACATTAAAAAATAAGTAAATAAATAATTTCTCAGTATCATCATATATGTAATTCTAATTTCCCCAATTGTATACACACTTTTTCATCCATTTGTTTACAGTTAGTTTGAATGAGGACCCAGACAAATTTCATGCATTGCCTTTGCTGTGTCCCTCAGTTTTCTTGTGATCTAGAAATTCTGCACTCCATCGTATTTCTTTTTTTCCTTTGTAATTAATTTTTTTTAAAAGAGATCAGGTCATTTGTCCTGCGGAGTTTCCCACATTTTACATTTTCTGATTGCATTGCCGTGTTCTCATTTATGATGTTTTTCTGTCCCCTGTGGTTCCTGTAAACTGTTAGTTTGATCTAGAGACCTCATCCAAGTAGGGGAACAATACTTCTTAAATGTTATTACATTTTATATCAAGAAATACATGATATCTATTTGCATACATTGTTAGTGGGCACCTAAGATCTTTGCCTAGATTCATGATTTCATTAGAAGCACAAAATAGCTCTAACACTGACACCATCATTTCTTCTTCATTAGCTGGAATACTTCTATGGAGAAACACTTTTCCTCTTCAGCCATTTGGCTATGTCACTGTGTTTTAATCCCTTCTTTTTTTTTCAAATGGTATTATTTCAGCTGGTTATCTTTGGCCCAATTTGAAATATGACCTTTTTTATAAATTTTATTACACTTTAATTATTTATTTTTTAAATGTGTATATATTCTCTTTTTTTTTGCTTATTCTAATTTTATTTTTTTAATTTTTTTTATAATAGTGTATTGTCAAGTTGGTTTCTATATAACACCCAGTGCTCATCCTCACAAGTGCCCTCTAAAAAGAGGCAATTTTACTCCCATCTATTTTCCTTTGTCTCTAGAAACGTAGGCCAAAAACCATCTTGCCTTTTCGAAATCTGTGTTTTGCACGTAAGCAACACTCCCCTTTCTCAGTAATCAACGAAATGTGATCTGTATTTTGACATGTCATTGATCAGCTTTTCTGACTAGTAACGCAACCTCTCGTAGATGGTGTCAGCAGAGTTCAGCATGCGGTTAGCGTGGAGACACTCTCAGACCACATTGTCCGTCAGGTTTTGGTCTGTGTTGCCTCACGTTTGCCTCACTCTGGTACACAGCAGGGGGCTTCCAGAGGTCCTGAACCAGAAGCCACTTAACACACACACTAGTTTTCTCAAAGGAGCTTTGTTAGGGCTTAAAATTTTGCTTTGTCGCAGACATTAAAAATTCCCCATAAAGCTAAAAGTATTCTGAATTAGATGATAGTCATAGTATTCAAATGAACTATTTGTAATATTTAAGCTTAATTAAGTAGAAATAAATACACGAGCGTGAATATGAAACTTCCGAAAATGTTGCAGCAGTGGATTTGAATTTGGACAGGGGTAGCTAAAGGGGTCCAGCATCAAAATTAGAAAGGGATTCTTCAGTGATTTTAGTGGTTAGACCTCCTAGAAGAATTGAGTTTTAGTTCAAACCAGGAAACTGTCATGCTAATGAAAACATGGAACAGATAATTTAGCAAGAAAGTTTATAGCCATTTGTCAAAGAGACTAACTTTTTTGACGCAGTCTGAGTTTGGAAAGGAATTCTCTAGATGCAGTGGCAGAGTCTTATCCTAAACAACAGTATTCTCCCTAAGTTTGGTGAAAATTAGTTATGCTTGGTTTTTTCACCACGATGTATGACACTGTGGATATGAGTCTTTGCAATGGCAACTGCAACTTAGACTTTATTCAGCTCTTTTTAGGCACATCCTGCTGTGGTATATCAGATGGCCATATGATGCGAGTCACTCCAGTCATGTGGTGTTCCATTTACCAACTCTGGACTGTAAACCTTCTTCCCATGGCACTTCAGCCTTGGTGGAGTGAAGACTCATTGTGAGTTAGATAAGAGATGAGTTCACCCATCCCTTTTCCAGAACTCTGCTCTAGACGAGGACATGCTGACATGAAGCACTAGCGAAGGAAATGTCACTTGTAGCATCACAGATTTCTAGGACTGTGGGCACCATTTTAGTCCTTTCTCCTGTTTCAAGCACCTCCGTTCCCCACCGCAGGGTTGGCTCCTAAGTTCTTTAAAAAAAAAAAAATCACCTCTATTCCATGTCTTCATTTAGTAATGCATTCCAGATGAACATAACCCAAGCTTAATTTTTCTTTAGAACCATTTGACTGACACTGGCATCTGAAGGTCACTTAGGAGCCCAAGCTGTGTCAGTTACATTTCATTCTGAGTCTGTGTCTGGTCGTGAATGGAATGCACTTGGCCTTGTGTTGTCATCCCGATGAAAGGACTCCCTGTGCTGGTGTTGGCCCATAATGTGTGTTTTAATGTGAGAGGGGCTGCAGTGAGATCTGATTGGGGCTGGCCAGCTGGCAGCCAGGCAAGGTCACACAGCACATCAGCCCTGGTGAAATGACCACAATTCAGAGGCCATTCTTCAGCCTTTGGTCATACGCTAGTCTTTGTCAGTGCGCAAAGACAGATGCCCTGACTCACATTTTCCAAACTCACAAGGTGCTGATGTATAAACCAAAAAGTGAGAGTACTCACTTCGAGAAAAGACTTTTCCTTTGCCACGATGAAAATATTTCTCACACCTGATCATTGTCACCTCCTTCTCACTGCCTCTCCTTGGCAGTGTATCTTTGCGTATGCTCTCTCTCCCCTAACTGGGATCACCTTGATAGTAGTTTTAGGTACGTCCATTCAGTTACCTCCTATAGATGGATAATTCAATATTTCCTGGTTCGAGTCTTAAAAAGCAACCTTGTCTTCCTCATTTGTAAGGGTGGTCACTTCTCTGTTGTCCACTAGACACTGCCTATGATCTATATTCAAGAAGTGGGATTTTGAGGCTCTGTACCTCCCGGTCTTACAGAGAGCAAGTTTGCTCCTTTACGTCATGTTGTGTTTCTTTTATAAGAATTTCTCTGATAATTGAACTTTGTTTACAACTAATTGGGCTAAGATAACACATATAAAGCCATTCAGTTTTTTACATTGTCATTTAATTAAGAAAAATAGACTAAACCTTAGAAGAGACGGGATCAGACTGTCCTATATTCCATTTTGGTGCATTTGGGCAAAGACTTCCTTCCTTTCTACCTTCCCGCCTTCCCTCCCTCAGTGAACATGGATTGAATGCCAGTTTTGTATCAGGCACCATGACTACCTCAGCACATAAGACCCAGACTGGGACATTCTCAGGAGTGCACAGGATAGTGGGACAGACCTGTGTAGGAGCCCAAGCAGATAGTAGAGCTTCTTATGAAATGACAGAGTAGTATCTGGACTCTTCTTGTGAAACATGAGCCTTCAAGGACAAAACAGTGGTCATTATACAGAGAAGAAGCTTTTCCATCTGAGGAGAGAAGGCATGTGAAGGGGCAGTTCTGCTGGAACCTATAGGTCCCATGTGAATGCGGGTTGTTTCAGGCCTTGGGGCTAGAAAAACAAACAGCGCCCACACCAGGAAGGGCCCCGAATATCCTTATATCATCATGCAGAATTGGGATATTATCCCATCAGTAACAGGGAGGCAGAATTTTAAGAGTTTCATGGCTGTGATATAATTTTGAATACAGAATTGTCTCTCAGGCTGTGAAAGATGGACCTGCAAGGCCTTGCATGCTGTGGCCCCAGCTGGTACCTCTTACTTTCCTTGGCTATTCTTGTTCCCCGCCTCAATGCACACTAGCCACGACAAGAGCTCTTTGATTCCTTAAAACAGCCAAGTGTTTTTTCTTCTTCTGTGTCTTTGAAGGCATAGCACTTTCTGAATGAGCAGCATGGCACATTCCCTGTGTTTGAAATGCGTTTCCACCCCACTATAGCTAGCTCCTTTCCTTTGCTAGGTTTTGGCATGTAGGGTCTCCCTCAGAAACCCTCCCTAAGTTAATTCTCTTATATTCTACACAGCTCTTATGACTTCATTGGTTCATTTACTGGTGTTTTCATTTATATCTACCACCAGAATGTAAGTTCCAAGAGGGAGATTGCTCTGTGATGTGTCCCTAGCACCTTACAAATGAGCTGGCACCTGGGTGATAATCATCCATCCAGTATCTGTTGAATGGATAAATAAAAATTATCCCGAAGATGGATAAGTCTGCTAGAAAGGGATTGATGGGCACCTGGGTGGCTCAGTCAGTTGAACATCCGACTTTGGCTCAGGTCATGATGTCATGGTTTGTGAGTTTGAGCCCCATGTCAGCCTCTGTGCTGACAGCTCAGAGCCTAGAGCCTGCATGCATCACATTCTGTGTCTCTTGCTCTCTCTGCTCCTCCCTTGCTCACACTCTATCTCTCTCAAAAATAAATAAATGTGAAAAAAAATGCTTTAAAAATCTGTTAGAAAGGGATTGTGATGATTGAGATAATAAATGGTGAAGACCAGAACTAAGGTTGTGTCTGTAGAAATATAGGGGAGACCACATACAAGGGCTATTTGGAGAGAGAATTGCTCCATTTAGCCACATCAGAGGTAATCTGTGATGGAGAAGAAGTCCTATATGTACCTTGGATCTCTGGCTTCAACAGGAATGTGTATAATGGTACCAAAACATAAACTGAAAATACAGGAGAAAAAGTGTAGGTAGAAGCAGAAAGATCAGTTCTGTTTTAGATTATCTGAGTCTGAAGTGACTGAAGGCATTGAAGCTATTGTGTTCACTTAGCATCTGAGAAGTCTAGCCTGATGCCAAGTAGACAGGGCTATGTTGGAGATATAACACCTCCAGAAAGGTAACCACCTTTATCTGCCTCTCTCCACCCAAGATGGTATTTGGAGAAAGCCGAGTCTCTAAACTAAACTGACGGAAGTTTAAAGCACTGCATGAGTAAAGGCAGGACCTTGGTTGTGGGGGAAGAATGGCTTCAGGAGACTGACCAAAATACCCACAGCACTTGTATTTGGTCCAGGAGACACTCTGAATAAGTGATTTACTTCTTGCTGGCTTTCCATCTGCTAAACCGGATGACTTGTGTTTAGAAGCATTTTGGCATCCATGGATGCAGTGACTGCCTACATGATTGCAAATTAGTGTTTTCATTCCATGTTAGCGATTTCCTCTCATTCTTTTCCCAGGGGAGATGGAAAATTGCTGTTGACTGTTCTTGACATAAACCTCTGTATGCCTTGCAACACACTAGGTGCCAGAAACCTCTTGGCTTTGATTTGGAATTTCCCGTACACTCACAATTTATATTTATAATATTTAATCTAACATCGAAATAAAACATTTTTCAGTTCAGCTCTTACCAGTCCAGAATCTCAGTTTGGGAGTTCAATTGCATCAAAGACTATCTTTCTGTTTAGGAATCTCAAATCAAAATATGGGAGGATTGCCAGTTAGTTATATGCCCAGAATCTAAAACCCAAATCTGAGAATGCCCACTGGACTTTGCTCCCTTTTACCTATTAATTTCTAGAAATCTCTGTCCATGTTTATGCCAGGTGTCTAAAACATAATTTTACCAGGCATCTGAAATTCACCATGAATTGCCTAGGGTTTTCCTGAGGAACATTCTAACTCTAGCCTGGAAGACCCTTTACTGAAGGCAGGTGATCCCCAAAATTTTATTGTGCTCTCAACCAGTAAGTTTCAGAACATGCATCTTAAGCGATGTTTTCTAAAACACGTATATCATATAATTGTGTGACAGAACTAATATTCACATTGTACAACAAATGCCAAAATGTGAATTAAGGTGAGATTAATATTATTTTTCAATGTCTTGCTAATTTCTATGGCTTTGAGTTCTCATTGGCTAGTATCTCAAGGCTCAGTATAAAAATAGGGACGGACTCATTACATTAGTGTATTTAAACCCACATTTTAAATAGATCCTTAATACATTCTGTCATGATGTATGGAGATCAGTGTCTTGGCAAATCTGATTCAACTGTCCTTGCTTTTAACTCATTCCATGACTGGTGGAGAACTTGTACTTGCATTCAAAGTGTCTCCTCTGCCATTTTCTTGTTGTTGATGGATTATCTTCTGGGGTTTCTCTGTAGGAACCCTCTTCTTAAAATTTTTTTTAAACATTTCTTCATTTTTGAGAAGCAGAGACAGAGTATGAGCAGGGAAGGGGATGAGAGAGGGGAAGACACAGGATGTGAAGCAGGCTCCAGGCTCTGAGCTTTCAGCACAGAGCCCGATGCAGTGCTTGAAATCACAAACTGTGAGATCATGACCTGGAGCTGAAGTCGGAACCTTAACCGACTGAGTCACCCAAGCACCCCATCTGCAGGAACCTTCTGAAGCCAACTCATTTATTTTGTCTAGTTTAGCTAAAACCAGATTGTAAAATCAGAATACTTCATTTATTTTTTTAAATGTTTTATTTAGTTTTGAGAGAGAGAGAGAGCGAGCGAGCAGGGGAGGGTCAGAGAGAGGAAGACACAGAATCTGAAGCAGGCTCCAGGCTCTGAGCTGTCAGCACAGAGCCCAACGCGGGGCTCAAACCCACGAACCGTGAGATCATGACCTGAGCCGAAGTCAGACGCTTAACCAACTGAGCCACCCAGGCACCCCCAGAATACTTCACTTAAATGGGCCTCCCCAAATCACAGTATATTGAAAGTAAAAGAACAAGTAAGGATGCCACATAAGAAGGAATGTACCCGCCAAAGGTGACATGTGATCCCGATGTGCTGACATACTGAGTGAAGGTGCCAGGGTCAACTTATTAAATATTAAAAGACCTCAAATTTTAATTTATTTTTTTAATGTTTTACTTATTTTTGAGAGAGAGAGAGAGAGAGAGAGAGACAGCATGAGCAGGGGAGGGTCAGAGAGAGAGGGAGTCACAGAATCTGAAGCAGGCTCCAGGCTCTGAGCTGTCAGCACAGAGCCCAACGCGGGGCTCAAACCCACGAACCGTGAGATCATGACCTGAGCCGAAGTCAGACACTCAACTGACTGAGCCACCCAGGTGCCCCAAAAGACCTCAAATTTTAAAATGATCTCTAGGCGAATTGAAACAATAGCCCTAATACTTCCCTCTCCTTTCCCACCTTTTTCTTCCACTGACTGAGTCCTAAACACCTGAGCAGCAGGGTCATACCCACTTCTTTCTAAACCACTGTACATTCCTTCACTCACAGAGCGAAGTCCAGAAAGCAGAGGGTGGCATTGCTTTGTACTTTACCTTCAGGCAACTGGCTGAGACCATCCAATCTGCCTGGAATGTAATTTTGGCTTAAAAGAACCAGAACTAATGGAAGAACAGAAGCAGCTTAACCCAAACCGTTTCTCATTCCACTGCCCTACGGAGAACAGAGCGGAGGAAGGAGGGGAGGTTTTGTGAATTCTATGCCCGTGCCCTTCTTTGAGGTTTGAACCATGGACAATTTTAATTACACCTATAAAATGGTACCTTGGACACCTTCAGGCATAGAACATGCCTGAACTTAGGTGAGAACTGGGAGTTTTGCTTTATAAGACTGAGTGATTTTTAGTTTGAGGATAGATACATGTCCCTTTTGGGACAGTCATTTCTTCTACCTCCCGGCCAGCTCCTGTTTACTGTGTCATTTATACTTGCCTTCTATTTCCATCAAAGCCCAAATGAAGGTCTGTACCAACTTATATGACACACTAGCAGGCGTTTGGCAATGTAGTTAAGACTGTAGATATAGTCCCTTGATAGTTCTTGTTCTTTTTTTTTTTTTTTTTTTTTAACAAATAGTTTATTGTCAAATTAGTTTCCACATAGATAGTTCTTGTTCTTGATGGGTCTGGGGGCAACTTTTGTTCGTGTTTTTTCATTCTTTGTGCCTTTGCTGCTTCTTTTAGTCTGTTCCAGCATGTAGTAGAGAATTGCAATTACTAATACCTTTTGAAAAAATAAGACTTTATATTACTCTGGATTGTATTTTCTTTTAAGACAATACCTCTTCAAGTTCCTCATTTCTATTTTTTAGAATTTTTCTGCTCTGACTTTAACTGCAATACTGATGATTTTGAATAACTGCAAGCAGTTAACAAAGATTGAAGTTGGGTTGTTTTCTTATGTATATTGAGATAGCATATTAGGGTTATATTAAGTATTAGTGATGATTCAGTAATGGTGAGTTTATTATGGTTGTGTATAACACACAAAAGGAATTTTTGTAACATAAGCTATATCTAGTTCCCGCTGGGAGGCTGTTGATTAATGTTAAAATGCATATAATGCCATTAGAGACCATAGTGTTTGTAGAGACTGTTGTGGAGAGTTGGTTCACTGATTTTTTGTCTTTTAAGATGGTAAGGGTTTTACATGGAGTGATTATTATGGCCTAACACTTATAAAGGATAAAAGAAGTACCATCCTAGTCCAGTAAATTTGATTATGGAACTGAGCTTGGGAGATCTAGCTGTGTGACCTCATGCCTGAGTTTCACCATCAGTAAACCCAGGGACAGCAGCGGCACCCACCTCATACAATTACATGTAGAACACGTAGAACAATGCCTGGCGCATGGGAAGTTCCCAGTAAATGCAGTCATTCATTTATTAGGTATTCATCCTCAGTAAGATCTGCCGAGATGGAGAGGATTTTAAGCTGCTTCATAATTGGTGCCTTTAGCATTTCATCTGGATAGATGCATAGAGCTAGGCTTTGTGAGTACCTATATCTGCACAGGTGTGCCTGATGCCCCACGTGGAACGTAGTGGTCAGTAGGGAAAAGTGAAGCATGTTGAGAAGAGGTTGTAGAAGATCAATGACCGTGGCAAAGAAACCTGGTTACAGACCTCTCAGTGGAGGTAGGCTCTCCCTGACTCCACACCTCATTCCGCCCGGCACCCTTCTTTTCTCCTCTTGCCAAGTTTTATCATGAATTTGGTCTTCCCTCTCTGTGATGGCCTCATCATCATGAGGCGAGCCTGTGGGGAAATGTTCCTGCTGGACCTTCCGTCAGCTCTCAGATGCTACCACTGCCTCGTTCCATGACCCCACATCCTTGCCTTTTCTTTGGTAGTGGTCTGGGTAGTTGGCTTGTGGGAGTTTTGAGGGGTCAATTAACTGAGAGTTTTAAAAACCCAAAGCCTTCTATGATAAGTCCCCCATTTCATTCTTTTTTCCCTTACAAGTTGAATATTTATTACGCCCTAAGAATATCAGTAGTTTGGACAAAACAGCTAAGTTTTATGCTGGCCATTTGGAAGTTAACGTTGTTAAGAAAATAATTTCTATGAATAGAATCAAATAACCCTATTAATCTTTACTTTCATGGGCTGAGAACAAATCTAGTCCATTCCGCAAACAATTATTAAACACCCACTTTGCGCAAGGTGTTCGTGTCAACCACTTACTGAAGGAAATAGAAGGAGGCATAAACTGGGCAGCATAGAGGTGACTTTTAAAATCAACATCAGCCAAAGCCTAGTAAGCGACCCTAGCCCTATCTGTCTGTGGCATCTTCCACACCTTGGATGACCAGATTTACTTTGGCTAATCTAACAGACTGAGGACTGTGCCTTTCCTACCTCAGTCTTCCACATGTTTCTTGCCCGAAGGTGCTCCTTCAATCAAAAAGAACAGCTCCTTGAAGTAAATGCTTGGTTTTTTGTTGTTGTTGTTGTTGTTGTTGTTTTTACTTATTAGAAGCCCTATAGA
This sequence comes from Crocuta crocuta, assembly GCF_008692635.1. Classification (NCBI taxonomy): domain Eukaryota; kingdom Metazoa; phylum Chordata; class Mammalia; order Carnivora; family Hyaenidae; genus Crocuta; species Crocuta crocuta. The sequence continues at coordinate 1,799,070 of NW_027531308.1, forward strand.
CAACAAGCACAGTCATTTTTGGTTTCTTTGGAAATGGTGCACTTGGGGATAGAAAAGTGTTCCGGTTTAAAAATGGCTAGAGGGCTGAGAGAATTCCTGCATGTTCCTTCTACTCACCCTGGTCTTATGTAAAGCCGCCTCCCAACTGGAGTGGGAATTTCCCTGTCGTGCAAGACCCTGACCCTGTGCATGTGCCTGAAGCAGGCACATCGTTTTTATGTGTGCCTGTTAGTTTGAATCTGTGATACTGATCTGCTTTTTGTCCCTGCTGACGGTTATTATATCTTAATGGGCAAAACACTACTCTAATGATCCTTGTGTATATAATTCTTGGAGTACAGAGCAGGCACCAGAGGACCACATAAAAATGTTTGCCTCAATTTCCCTGCAAAAAGGGGGCCCAGAAACCAGACTTGACCAAGTAACAGATTTTTAAAGGTAAAGGAACCCAATAAAATTACCAGCTTTTCACAGCGTGTGTCTATTTCCTTTCGACATATTGTGAGGTGTAGGTGAAATATTCTAACTGAACTGACAGTGTGAGTGGGGATAACTAAGGAGAGAGGGAGATAAAAGTAGAAACCACCAGCAATGATTGATATTGCAGTAGCAGGGAGTTGTCGGGGTCTCCCCTTTGTGGATTTGATGCTTCACCTTTCTGACACCATTTGCAGGAGTTGTTGGTATAATGAGCCCCATACAGATGGGAACAAAAGCTAGAGTAACCCAGAATTACTGTATCAGGGCTCTGAGGCAGGCTGTAGAATTGTGTAGGCTGGTATTTCCTTATCCAACTTAGAAGATACATGGTGTGAGTGTGTGTGTGTGTGTGTGTGTGTGTGTGTGTGTGTGTGTGAGAGAGAGAGAGAGAGAGAGAGATACACAGCAAGAACGACGAAGTGTGCTTTTTAAAGTATAAAATGGGGAATTACCTAATCCCAGGCATTTCCAAATATATTTTAATCAATGACTGATTTCTTTCTCTATTGTAATCATCAGTGAACTAATTAATGGGCTCATGTAATGGTTAGAAGTTTGATGATAAGCCCCTTCAAGAACAGACTGTCAGAACATCTGGGTGGCTCACTCGGTTGAGCGTCCAACTTTGCCTTGGATCATGATCTCGCAATTTGTGGGTTCAAGCCCCATGTCAGGCTCCCTGCTGTCAACCTGTCAGCATACAGCCTGCTTTGGATCCTCTGTCCCCCTCTCTCTGCCCCTTCCCCACTTGTGCTCTCTCAAAAATAAATATGTATAAAAAAAGAATTGACTCTCTAATACACTGTGCCAATATTTGCAGAATAGAATGATCAGGAATTGATTCTGGCCCTATGTAGGAACTTAAACTGTATTTGATGACTAGGAGGGAGAATTATGTGCATGAAAACACCTCTTCTGGGAATCCTAGTGTCTATACCGTTTTTCTACTTTTTAGACCTGTGGCCAATAATCTAACCTTCATTGTCTACTCTGTAGGAGAGAAATAATAGAAATAATTTTCTTAAGTTCCTAGACTCAGCCAGGGTATCTCTTCAGAGTGCTTCTCCCATCTCTGAATTTTGTTTTCCTTTTTTACTTTTGTTTTTAAGATCCTTACATGGGAGAGGGAAAACCTCAGTGGAATACTTAGCATTGACCCCAAATTAATCTCTCTAATTCTTCCTTCCTGAGTAGTTTTCCTGTCCCCAGTTCCTTCCCCAGGTCGTCAGGGGTAAGATCAACAGGCATGTCTCTTTTTTATTAATTTTTAAAAAATATGTATCCATTTTTGAGAGAGAGACATAGAGTGCAAATGGGTAAGGGGCAGAGAGAGAGAGAAAGGGAGACATAGAATCTGAAGCAGGCTCCAAGCTGTCAGCACAGAGCCTGACACAGGGCTTGAACCCACAGACCACAAGAGCATGACCTGAGCCGAAATCAGACGCTCAACCTACTGAGCCACCCAAGCGACCCCAGGCATATCCAGCTCTTAAGCTCCTCTGCCTATTTCTGTGGGTGGCCCAAAGCTCTTCCTCCGTTTGTAGACGCAGAGCCTCAGGTGGTTTTAACTCCAGCTGCCTCAGTCCCATAGCTAGGTAGTGATACCACTCAGGAGTGCTCTGTAGCATCCTACTCCTCTGTCCTGTGCTTGCTCTCCACAGTATTCACTACCTCTTGTTCACTGGAATAGATTCTAAACCAGTTTTTCCAAATTTTGACATGTCCTATAGAATATAACTGTTCAGCTCACTACACTATTCATAACTGCTCAGTGCCTCCATGCTTTGTATTGAGTGCCTTATACGCTTTTCATCATGGCTTTCAGAATTCTACCAGTCTTAGTCCAGACTAGAATTAACCCTCACTTCAAACCAAGATGGAAGTACCTGTCCTTGCCTGCACCTTCCATGAGCCTGTCTGCATCTGCTGCTTCTGTGTGATATGTCTCACATCCTTCCAGTTGATAGATATTCCCTGGCACTTGCTGTAAATTTACAGATTGTCACTACTTGGAATTCATTTGGCTCAATTTAAGGTAATTCATAAATGGGTGTCTCAGGTGTCTGCCTGAAGCAATATAACCATTGAATTTTTACTCGTAACTTTTTCACCTAAGGTGATACTGCTGTTTAAAACATTTTTGGAGGTGAAGAATGAACGGAAAGCTATTTTCCTTATTTCCTTGAAAATGAGACAATTTGCTTGTGAAACTTAGTTATTTTTCGGTACAGACTATTCAGCAAGTAGTATATCTACACTGAGTGTGTGGATGAGGGAATGATTATGCAACCCAACCAGATAAGCCTTGATTTCTTACCAGGGACTAATGTGGGGGGAGGGAGCAAGCAACACTAATTCAGACACACCCCTCATAAGACAATATTTTCATCTACCAAAATCCTGTCCCTTTCTAAAATTTGTTTTCTTTTACAAGATGCCCATGCTCTCTTGATCAAGAAACTTTTCCTGATACCTAACAGAAGGACTCCCATTGGTGTTCCTGTAGCCTCTATCCCACCCCCACACTTTTATCCCGGTTACATGCCAGGTGTGAGGCCAGGTGCCGGGGTTATCGGGATGCATAGAAATCATCCCTGACCACAGGACTTGCTCAGTCCAGCAGAGGAGGGAAACTGTTCTGCTACATGCTGTTAATACAGGTTCTTTATTGGACTCTCTTCCCCTGTGTAATATACACTTGCAAGTGAAAGAGGAAGAGAGTGAGGACTTAAGAATCTGAAGGTCAAGAGGTTCCTTCCAGGGCAGGAAACCTTTCTCCTGGGCTTTGAGGGAGGGTGATGTATGGGAAGGGAAGAAACCTTGGCATGTCACCCCAAATGGCTGGAGCACAGGGGGCCAGGGAGAAGTAGAAGTGATAGGGAATGGGATTGGAAGGGTCGCTTGGGGCTGGCAAAGGAATGGGCTTAAACATCAGGCCAAGGCATTTGGGATTTACCCAGTATTTAAAGGAAAGACATATGAGGTATTGTAAGCAATAAAGTAAAATGTTGAGACCCATGGTTTTAAAAATATAATGGTGGCAGGGCACCTGAGTGACTCAGTTGGTTAAGCGTCCGACGTTAACTCAGGTCATGATCTCATGGTTTGTGAGTTCAAGCCTCGCATCGGGCTCACTGCTGTCAGCACAGATCCTGCTTCAGATCTTTTGTCCCCCTCTTTCTCTGTCCCTCCCCTGCTCATGCTCGCATTCTATCTCTCAAACCATTAAAAAAATATTAACGGTGGTACCGCGAATGGTAGGTTGATGGGAAAGATGGAAATTGGAGATGACAGTGAGACTGACTTTCTGAATGGACCCAGAGGTATCTTGTATTTCTTTTAAGACACTGGAGCCATTATTTTTTGTAATTACAACTATCTGTGCATATACCTTTACTATTAACAATGGATCCTGAAGTTGGGCTTCGAGCAGGGGTTTGAAGGACCAAAAGGTTTTAATACCACTACTGTCTGAAACACTCAGGAATTCTGCAAAGTTTCCTTTGTAACGCAAACTACTAAGTAGTTACTGTCTTCTTTCTCTAGTTCTTTCCAGATGTTAAAAGAGATAAGGCATTAACAAGCATTAAAACACATTAACCATGTATATATATATTTTTGGTTTTTTTAGAGTTTATTTTTTTAATGTTTGCATTGTTTGTTTATTTTTGAGAGAGAGAGACAGAGTATGAGTGGGGGAGGGCCAGAGAGAGAGGAAGACACAGAATCTGAAGCAGGCTCTAGGCTTTGAGCTGTCAGCCCAGAGTCTGACATGGGGCTCCAGCTCATGGACTGCAAGATCATGACCTGAGCTGAAGTCGGATGTTCAACTAAGCCACCCAGGAACCCCTAAAGTTTATTTATTTATTTTTGAGAGAGAGAGAGAGTAAGAGCGTGAGTGGGGGAAGGACTGAGAGATGGAGGGAGAGTGAGAGAGAATCCCAAGCAGGCCCCTCACTGACAGCACAAAGCCTGACACGGAGCTTGAACCCACTAACCAGAAGATCATGACCCAAGCTGTAACCAAGAGCCAGGCACTTAACCAACTGAGCCATCCAGCTGCCCCACCATGTGTATATTTGAAATCCTAATAGTTATTGTTCATTGGTATCATTTTGAGTTCATGCCATTCTCCATGTGCTATGCCAAGCCCACATATTCCTCTGCTTAATATTTCCAGTACATGGTATTAGACCCATTTTATGGATCTGGTGGGCTCAGACACTTTAACCTGCCAGAACCACATAGTGAGCAAGTTTTGCTCCTTCTATGATAGTCATTTTGGTGTTTTTCTGTACCTTAATCTTGTTCCTTCATCAGAAAAAGAAACTTCCTTTTGCAGTTATCTCTCTCTAGCCATCTCCCGAACATTCACAGAACTGACCTCTTCAGCTCTTAAATATTTGCTGCCTTCTCCAAGAAGCCTTCATCAACCATCCAGTGTCATGCTGCCCATTTCTCTACTTTCCTCATGGTATATTGTTATCTGAAATTATACACTTATTTTCTGTCCCCTAAGCTAGAGTATAAATTGCATGAGATCAAGTGTTTGAACCTCCTACACACTTTTTGTTTATATAATCAATCACAGCATTAACAGTTTCTGAAACTTAATATGCATTCAATGAATATTTATTCAAGGGCTGGGTGAATGAATGAATAAATGTCTCCAGAGCTCTTGCTTGTTCTCCAGTCCCATTTCTAGATGTTTCCTTTCTGTTACCTAGCATACTGGAGAAGAATTGGCTGACCATACAGCCTGTTATCCTGCGTATCTGGGACCGAGACTGATTAACTTTTAAAAACCAAGTATTTACTCATCAGAACAACAATCCACAGGTCCTTCTCTTTCTCATTAGTTAACACCAGTTGGTTGTATGTAAGCTTGCAGTTCATATAGAGCACCTACAATGTGTGATTAGTTTAGAAGTGAACTTCTCTGATAACTTGTTTGTAGAACTTCACCTTCTCTTATTGCATTCCTGTTGGCCGATTTTTGTAGGAGAATATTGGAATTTACAAAAATCAGACATTGTTCTTGGTTGTTGTTGTTGTTTTAAAGCACCAGACATGTAAAAATTCCTGGTCTATCCAGTAAATTAGCAAATTCATATTATCTCCACACACAAAATAACCATCCTTGGAGGGTAAATTCTTTCATGCTTTCCTCAAACTATATTTTTTTCTGTGGTTTCAGATTGGCCTTTGTAGAAGTGTGATTTTCCTTTGTCTTAGTGGGACCTGAGTCAACTTTGTCACTAGCATGTTAACCTCTCCTCACCCCCCCCCATATCTAAGAATAGTGTGTTGATTAACCCTAAGTGAGAGAAGGTGGCCCGCAGAGGAATTTTAAGTAAATTTCTCGGTGTTCTGTGAAGTTACATGATCTTAGCTCAGTTAATTAACTTTGTTAAAATTGTATAAGGGGGTTCATACAATTCAGCTACAGAAGACGCAAAACAATTTGAAAGGAACCTGCCCTTTACCTTGATCTCTACCTTCTCCAGAAACCATGCTGTAATGCCAATGAACAGAATAATGGTTGACGAGCAAAATTTTAAGGCATTCTAAATATCACTGGTTGGTTTAATAAAATTAATTAGCCTGCCACGGAGAAAATTTACTAGCGTGCTGGTTAATTTCACAATGTAAAGTCAGAGAAGGGAGGTGGGGTTGAGGGAACAAACCTTATTAGTTTTGAATAATTATTTAAAGATGTGGAGCTGCCTATTCCAAACACTTTGATTGCCAAATCCATTAGGCTTTACAATCTCAGTGTTTGTATCCCAGTATATATGGGCAGGAATCTCTCCAGGTGAAATCATACGCATATGAGTTAACAGCTAACTGACTTAAAAGATGCAGAATACCAAGTAGAATCCTAATAAAACCATGGGAATGAGAACTTGCCTTAAGACTAACTCATGGGAGGTTTCTATAATCTTAATTTGCCATTGATGCAATTATTGCTTTTTCTTGTCCTTTTAATCCAAACAAGATGTTTGCAGTGGCCATGGAGAGGTGCCTAAATCACATGCCTGAATTCATTTAATTTGCCAACATTGTCTTTTTTTCTCTCTTCCTGGTAATGGGCAGGAGTCAGTTCTGCTGCATTAGGTACTAAATCTCTTCAATTACCAGCCGGGAAGAAAGATTTAAAATTGTGCTTCAAACCTACAAACTGATTTAGTTTTAAAGCACAAACACTTCTCCTGTGGAGCCTAAATTAAACTGCAGAAAGGACGCAGAACTTAAGGAATTAAACCAGGCAGGGCCAAGGCTCAGGCCAGTGATAGGAACCATTTTGGTTTCTTTCACTGGAGCCCCCATGGTGCAAAAGGAAAGGAAGTAAGACCCATGCTGCAGGATACAACTGTGTAGGAAAGTGCAGTGTTCTGTTATCTGGAAGCTAGATGTGTAATACATGTTAGTGTGGGAGAGTCTAATTAAATGTATCTTTTCCCCCCTTCTTTCTTTTTGGGTACTTGGCAGCCATTTTCAATGTGGATGATTCTGTGGTTGATCTGGAGACCCTTGCGGCCTTATATGAAAATGTGAGTATCAAAGACCTCTAGAGCCAGAGTTTCCAGATTTTCATGTCTTCGCTAATTAAAAGAAATGTTTAGATCCAAAAAATGGTCATATGTGACTCCTGCCCCCGCCCCCAAATCAGTGAGCCGTTCATGTTCTTTGGCAGAGAGGACTTTCACATAGCATGGAAGAGATTAAGGCATAGTTTCTATAAACATAAGCTGAAATGAGAGCAGATGTGAGAAAAGCACTAGGTTCTGACCCTGCTGTGCTATCTGGATTAGCACATCTCTTTGCACACCTGCGTGGGAGGGTGGTTCAGGGAGGAGACCCCTTCTGTGCCCTAACCCAGCCCTGAGGCTTGCTGTCGGAGTGCAAGAAGGTGAGCTACCAGCTTACTTTTGGTGTACACTACTGTTCTCCTCTAATGAATGGGAGTACTAATACCATCTTGGAGGATTACTTTTAGGCCAAGTGAGCTGATGACATTGAGTGTGGGAAGTAGTGTATGATGGTGGGTGTGTGCTTTGGATTTCGAGTCAGACAATTTTACATTTGAAGTCCCGCTCAGTAGACTGCTGAGTGATTCTGGATCAGGTAAATCCCTTGAGCCTGTTTGATCATCAGTACAATGCGATTATAATGGGCTCTGTCTAGTTTTTGTGAGTGTTAAAACAGAACTCACTATAAGTACCAGTCACGATATATTTTGAACATAAACAGCCCTAGACACGTATGTAGTCTTTAAATTTGGGCTACATGTGGAATAACCAGCAGAATTGGCAGGCTTTCCTGAGAAGACGACACAAAGGAGAGTCAGAGTTCCCATGCTTGTTAACATTTCTGGTTCACTGACTCTGTTGGGGTTTGAAAACATAAAGTGAACTTTAGAGTCTCTTTACTAAAGTGATGATATTTCCCAGGAGGCTGCCTCGAGCTCTAGAGTATGCCTTGGTCACCAAGCTCAAAAAAGTTATTCATTTCGATGCTTACGTCCCTTGGGACCTTAAATCTCTCACAGAAAATTTCCATAGCATAATAATCCAACCTTCTAGAGAGACTGCCAGTTCCTTATACATTTTTACATATATGCAAATATACGTCCCTATATAAACGTGTGTGTGTGTATATATGTCTATATATCTGTATATCAGGAGCTATTTAGTACAACTGAGTGGGAACTTCTCACATTCATTTAGTAAGGCTTTCAGTAATAGACAAGAGGGTGCAGAAATACCAGGCCATTGGGAGCTAACAGTGCATTTGCTGAGTGCCTGGAAGGCAACATGATGTTATAGGAGAAAGAGATTCTGAGGCAGGACCTTTCTCCAGGACTCAGTGTGAGCCTATGTAAAATCATCTGAAAAAGAAAGACACAATAATTGATACTGAAGGACTTTCCCAAAAGCCAATGTGCCTTCTAGATGCCTTTTGTTGTTACCATAAGCTCGGGACCATACAGGTGAGCAGCGCTTGTTAGCGCACAGAAGAGGAATGCTGCATGCAACTGAAATCGTTGGGTAAATTGAGGAACACTGTAGCTAAATGCCCAAATAAGCAGTACAGATGAATGTTTACCTAATCCAGAAAAAGAGAAGGTGGAGACTAGAAATTAAAAGCCAGGAGCCTATGGGAGTTAGGAGAGCTGTTCTAAGCATCTGGAAACAAATGCTAAAGACAACTGACTGATACATGCTTACAGGGAATTCAGAGGTAGCGATCAAATGTCCTGACTTCTGTATCCACCTACAGTCACTTGTTAGGAGCCTTTGCTTCAACCAGCGATTCGCATGCATCAGAGTCACCTGGAGGGCTTGCTGGGCCCCACCCCTGGAGCTTCTTGCTTCTGGGGTAGGGCCAGTTATTTGCATTTCTAACTAGAAACAGGTGATGCTAGTGTTGCGGGTCCAGAGACCCCACCTGGAGACACGTTGCTTTAGACAGGTTCTCGTTGTTCATTTTGCATGTGCTTTGTTTGGTTTCTCTTTTAACACAGAGAGCCCAAGAGGATGAACTGGTTAAAATAAGAAAGTATTACGAGACATCCAAAGAAGAAGAATTGAAGTTGCTGGATAAACCTGAGCAGTAAGGATGCCTGAACACTTTTCTGTTAGGCTGCAGGGAGAAGCGCCATCTCTATCCTCCTTCCTCCCAGCTGTGAATAATTGCACCTCGACTGTGCTGTGAGCTAAGTCGTAGCACCACATCCCCGTGACCTATTGCATGCAGCAGACTGACCTGACTGCCCGGAAAAGCAGCCGGGGGATTTGTGCTGCGTACTGTAATATGTCTCAGCCCCTTTCCCCATCCCTCATGAGTCCCCTTTCTTGTTCTAGCAGCTTGTTAATTCCTCCCAGACTAAACATTCTGGCCAAAAGGGTAACTGAGGAAGGAAGAAGTCATTGCTCTGTTTAAGGTTCTGCCGATGCAGTTAAAAAGATGATGTCACAGTCACAGAATTCAAATGGATTTTCCTAAATGTCATGTCCGGTAAATGTAGTCTGAATGAGCCAGCTTTCCCCTCCCAATCTTTCTACCTGCTCTGCCTCAATTTACGTGTGACCTTTTCATCCTCTTTATACGTGCTGTTCTTTATTCTGTTCACTATCTAGAGTTGTTTGCCCTCTGGTTTGGGCCCTTGTGCCACAGCCTTTGAACACTTAGACCTCCAATGAGTAATTGAGTGGCTTTTGCCCTGGCTGAGCCCTTGGGGTCTGCAAACCACAGATAAGCATGTGGGGTTCTGCAGCCCCCGGCCCCAGCTAGCTTTCATGGCCCAGGACTGTGGATGTGGAATGGGTCCAGAGTGGACAGCGGCATCCTTTGCCTATTACCATCCTTCAGTACTTCGTATCCAATTTAGGCCACTCCCCTCAGCCTGGAGATGAGGCATGAGGTAAAAAACAAAGAAGAAACTAAGCAGTCAGGTTCTGAGTAACAAGTGATCACTAGAGACATCTAAGTTTCTTTGGCTCATATTGAAAGTTTTGTGCCTTGAGCTTGGGTCCCCTAGAATGCCCCACTCCTCTTGGACTGCTTGGCATTCAGGTCCAGGAAAATATCTCTAAATGATTGGGTGGGTGACTTCTAGGTTTATTCAGTTATTGAGAAGCCTTCATGATAATTTGGGGAACCTTAGATGAATTATTCTCACACGGAGCATAGGCCAGGAACCACTCCCTACACCGCCCCTTCCCTGCCCCAAGTTAGTTCATGAGGCCCAGGAATATTGTGCATCATTGCAAATGAGGTTCTACTGCCCTCTGGTCTGGCAGCGTGAGCTACCCTCCCTGCCAACTCCTGCTGCTGATCAATTCTGTGGTCCACTCCTGAGTCCTGTTTCCTAATATAATAGATTAATTCCCACTAAGGTGCTAACGACTGAATGTGGAGTGACTAATAATGGGGTATTTAGACACTGACAAGGCCGCGGGGAATATTTGAAGACTGTCTTAGCCTGGCTGCTCTAACAAAGTAGCCCAAAGGGTGACTTATAAACAACAGAGATTTATTTCTCACAGTTCTGGAGATTGGCAGTCTGAGACAGAGGTACCATTATGGTTGGGCTTTGCTGAGAACCCGCTTTCAAGACGTAGACTGCTAACTTCTCTTGGTGTCCTCACATGGCAGGAAGCAAAAAGAAGGAAGCAGGGTCTTACGTCTCTTCTCCTAAGGGTACTGATTTCGCTCACGAGGGCTCAACCCTCATGACTTAATTACCTCCTTAGACCATCACATTAGGAGTTAGGATTTCAACATATACATTTTGGTGGAATGCAAACATTCAGTCCTTAACAGGGACCATAGGGCATATCAAGCATTTGGGTAGTGCCAACTATGCCATACTGGGCAATGAACTCAAAGCCTGGAGTTCACAAGCTTTTCATGTGAAAAATATCAAATAGTATTTTAGGCTTTGTTGGAAGTACTTAATTAAACCTGTTGTGCAAAAGCAACCAAACACATGGGCATGACTGTGCATCAGGAGAGTTTTGTTTATGGGCACTGAAATTTGAATTTCATACTATTTGTGTACATGTCATAAAATGTTACCTTTCTGTTCTTTTTCAACCATTTAAAAATATAAAAACCATTCTTAGTTGCGGTGGGGTGGGGGGGGTGGGTAGTGTACAGAAGCAAGTGATGAGCTGTATTTGGCCTGTGGGCTATAATTTGTCAGTGCGGGCTCCGTGCTCTGGAAGTGGCTGCCCCAATGAAATGAACAGTGGGTTTCTACTACTGGAGGTGTTTCCCTTTTCCTTTCGGGTTAATGTCTTTCTAGCATTATTTTTCAGGGTTAATTGCCAGGACACAGATTAATGGTGGCAGGTAATTAATAGATAAACTCCTGCTGATGTTTATCTGATGACTGGATGACCTGGATAAGAGAACATTTTCAAAGTTTATAATCGTCATTACAATGGCTTCCTAAAGATGCTAAGCAATTACTGACAGCAAATAGGACTGTTGCATTGTCCTGGTCAGGTGATGTGCTCAGGCTCAGTTGCTAGAGGGTGAGGTGCACAGGGGTAGGGGCTTCAGGCCTGAGTGAGTTTCACCTTGACTCTTGACCTTCTGCACAGTGCAGGATTTGTTTGATTTTAGCCAGAGTCTGATTTCCTGGCAACTTATTTGCCATTAGCTCCAAGTTAGTTGACTATAAGCATGTTTTACATACTGGAAAATATGAATCATTTATAGTTTCATCATTGCAATTTTCTAAGATCTCTGTGATGCCCAGTCCTATAAATCATAGCATGGAGAGGTTGGCCTCATCGCTCACCTCATCAGCTTTCTTATAGCCCACGGCCAGATTTAGAAAACCATTTCCCATAGAGGTGTCATCTGCTTGAGCCTGGGCTGTTTGAGAGCCACTCCCTCCAAGGATGGCCCTCAATTCTTTGCATTCTGCCTTGGGATGGTGAGGAGATGAGATGAAACTCTGTTGGATTTGAGTTGGCCAAGCATATGCTTTTTGCAGCCTAGATCAAGGACACCATGTGTAGCCTATTGGGACATCCCACTCAGGGTCCCCAGTTTCTTTAGCACCATCACAAACACACTGACTTGATGAAACAAGGCTCTGAGTGTAACCCCCTGCAGAAAAACAGTGTACATTAATGCTGTGTACACAGCCCTGTGCACACACACCTGAGATGGGACCATTTGGGAGTTTAGGGGATGATCAACTAAACATTAGTCCTTTAAAACAGTGGGCCGTATTGCATCATTCCACCCGTCAGGTGAGTTGGTGCTGTGGATGGGAACCCACACAATGTCATGTACAGAACTGCTCTCCTAAAGACAGACTGGAGTCGCAGCCCTCTCTGGGAAAATAAACCTGCACTGGGAAGAATGAAAAGATCAAAAGATCCCTAGTTTGTGGCTTCTTTGCTGTTGTTTAGTTCTCTTTATAATTGGCCCTACAGTATAAAGTTAGACAAGTCTGACAGGAAGTAAATCTATACGTATTTATAAGTACCAAGGCCCAGTGCCCCAGACCTATACTTGGGGATTTGTAAAAGAGGTCTTATCCCTATTCTTAGGGGGAAAGTATAAAGCATAGCTGGAGGGGGTGGGGGTAAGATATTTATCAGAAACTTCCTCATAGCCCTTGAGGTTACTTATACCCTCTGGTATTTTTCCAGATAAATGGAAAAGGAGCTATCTGTGGTGCTCTTCTTCAGGCCTCTGCACGGCTATGTTAGAAAATAAAATCACAGTCCTTTCAAATTTATGTCTCCAGTAATTCTTATCTTCACATTCTATCAGGTGTCTAAGTCAAAAACCTGCAAGTCCCCCCGCTAGCTTCCCAGCCGCCTCAGGGTTGGTCAGTTACTCTGGTTCTTGCTGCCCGAGTAGCCTTTCTCATGCATTTGCCCCTCAGGCCCCTTGCCTGCCCTCTGACAGTGCGGCTGTGGCCCGGGAGGTCTTCCAGTCTCAAATCTGCTCTCCCCTTCTATTCACTGACCAAGCCACTGCCATGGTGATTTTTTTTTTTTTAAACAAAAAACTGAAAGTATCACTTCTCTGTTTAAAACCCTTTATTCCTATGGAAAAAATGTTAACATCTTTATTTTGGAACAGGAAGCTCCATTTTAGCATCTGAGTCTGGTTGTCTTTCCCCACAAACACCACTCATCCTGTCTGGGCCTTCCGTACCAGGTGGTCACATGTGTCCTGCACTAGCACCAGAGGGCTTCAGGGAACCTTGGCTGCCATTGTCCGTCCAGGGCTCTGACTTGGATGGCCCTCACCTGGCTGGCTCTCATGAGCCCCGTCACTGATAATATTTACCATACCCTGTGGTAATTGGTGACTGATAATATTTACCAAAGCCTGTGGTAATTGGTGATTTATTTTTCAGATTACCAGGAAGGAATTGTGTGTAAGTTAAATTCTCTTCTCAGGTCTTAGCATGGTACCTGACACACTGAATGCCTCATACGTGTCTAAGGGACTGACTGAAATTCTTGGCAACTGATGCTCTGGTATTGATTTTCGGTGACACATTCCCCACAGTTCTCTCCAAAAGTAATGTAAACTTCTGGAACTTCCCTTCCCCCTCTAACTCTAGATATGTGTTTCAGACCCTTCTTCATGCACAGGACTCTGGATCCATAAGCTTCTCTGAGACCCTTCCTAGTCCAATTCCTAATCCCAGTAAGGTCCTGGAGAACCAAGTAGTTCTTTTCTACTCTTTCCTGGGTAACATGAAGTCAATGAGCCTAGGGGCTTGTCTCCTTATACTAGTCCTAGACTTCCTTTCTTGAGACATGTTATAAGTAATCGTACATTCAGCATTCCATCCTTTTTACCTGCGTCCTCGATGGTTAGCTGAGGTGTCCATCTGTATCTTCTCTCACACGATCTCCATAAACGCTTCACTCATTCTGTTTATTTAAACTAGAAAGTGTATATACTCTGGGGATCTGGAGCCTACTTGGGGAGGAGTGTCTTGTGGTCACTTCTGGGAAAGGAGAAAGGCAGGGCGTGGCCCTTGAGTTAGCCCTGAGTGTTGTCCGTATAAACAAAACTTCCCCACAGCCCCCTGAGGACCAGATGCCGCCAGTCTCAACAGCTTTTCACTGCTTATATTTGTGAAAACTGGTGATACCCCTGATTTTTGGTCACAAATGAATCAATGCTTTAATCCTAATTCTGTAAGAAACAATTTACATATAAAATACAAGTTTTCATCTCCTTTTAACTCAGAATTTCTATGGGTTTCTACTTTTATACCCCATCACATGGTTTTCATAATAATCACATTTACAGAACTTTAAAACAAGGGCATCTTTAGTTTTATGGGCATTCCTTGGTTCATCTCAGTGTCATTTAAAAAAAGAAGAAGAAGAGGGTGCCTGGCTGGCTCAGTCAGTATTGCTGGTGACTCTCGATCTCAGGGTTGTGAGTTCAGACCTCACAAATGGGCATAGAGCTTACTTAAGGAAAAAAAAAATGCAAGGGGGGGGGTGGAGAAAGAAAAGTAAAAGGACCATGACCTGGATATAGGATAAATTAAAAAAAAAACAGTTGATAATTAAAATCTTATCGAAACCCATGTCTTCCTAAAAAGCAAAGTAAAAGAGGCACAGAGTATAAGCTAAGGAAACATCTTTGTGTATGGAAAGAAGGGTTCAGCTTTGCTCCTATGGAAAAGCATTCTTGGTGAGAGATTGCAAAATGTCAAAGTAATGATGTTATGCGTTGACCAAGGCTTTCAGAAATATCAGTTAATCATCATTTCAGCCCCAAATTGAATTTAATAGCTGTGAGTGGATTCTCTCCTTCTCTGAATCCATGCCCAACTCTTTCCACCCATTTTAGTTTATACCCCTTTTTCGGGTGGCTGGCCTAGAGAGTATGTAGTTCTTCCAACTTAATTTTGCAAAGGGCACCAGTGCCCAGCTGCTCAGACAGTGAGCTTCTGTGTGTATGTTAGTACTCACCTTTAGCTTTTTAAAATCTGTCTTAACTGTAGTTTTTAACACTGATGTCTATTTAATGAGTGCTTGCTTTGTTCCACACACTGAGCTGTAAAACTCTGTCTTCATAAGTAAGTTGATGTGGAAAAGTAAGCAAATATCTGTAGAACAGGGTCACTGTAGACTATTATCTAACTCAGTGAGCAACAAATAATAGTAATCTCACCCCAGGAAAAGACATTTTATCACTTCTCTACAGACATTTGCCTCAAGCCTTCACTTTGCTGTGCCTGTGCTAAATGGACCCTTAGAGAATGCTGCATTGTAAAGGGAGTTCATTATTTGTTTGCATATGCTATAGGTAGCATTCCTGTTGGCGTAGCAGGAGATAACTCTTTGTGGTTCAGTATAATTGCATTAACGTTCTGTTCCTAAAGTAATGTATACACCACATGTTTATATACTGTCCTAGACGCTCATTTAAAACATGGATTGGTTGTCAACAATAGAACACACACCCTTGGAGTCCTTAAGTCTGCCTGTCAGGTACATTTTATAGTTGTTAAAATTGACACTGTCAAATAAGGAATGCTCTCACGGTAGATCTTTTTCAACTGTCTTTTTTTCTTTGTGAGTGTATGTGAAGCTAGATGATTCCTTATTAATTTCTACAGATTTTTACACGAGTTAGCCCAGATCCCCAATTTTGCTGAACGGGCCCAGTGCATAATCTTCAGATCTGTCTTTTCTGAGAGTATCACCTCCTTGCACCGAAAAGTAGAGATCGTCACAAGAGCTTCTAAGGTATGTTTGCTGTCTAATTTAAGAGGCTAATTTTGCCCTTATTGAGGGTAAAGGAAGAAGCAGGGAGTGGGAGAGTCAAGTAAATTCCCTTTGTAGAAAACCTTTGGACTTGAGATTGTGTGTTTTGCTAAGTAGAGCTATGATGATTATGCTAAGTATGAGTATGTGTGTGCATGTAGGTGAGGGAGGGAGGAAGAGAGAGAAGGAAAGTCAGGTGCAGACTGACAGGGAGAAAGGGGGGAAAAATGACACTTCTACAGATGGATTCTTAAGTATCACAGATACCTTCTAAGGTGCATTTTGGCCACTTAAAAACAACCTAAAAAGTGTAGTGTGCCTGCTACTTTTCTCACTGGATTGCAAGAGATTTTGCTTGAGACCCATGCACCTGATCATCTGACACGTGTCCACATAGTGAAATAAGATTCTAGAGACTTGATAAGCAAAATAAATGACTATGATAATAAGTGGTGGGCATATAATTTTTTTTTTTTTTTTGGCTTTACCACACTGNTCTCCTAGAAATAAATAAAAAAATATATTTAAAAAAAAAGAACATGATAATCCTCTCCACACATACATAGTATTTAGTTCTTACCTGAAGGCATGATTCTTTTCCTTTCAAAATACAAAACATTTCAATAAAGAAAGTATAAATATGACCAACTATAATAGATAGGTACCCTCTAATAATACCCTAAAAGGAAGGAACAGAGGTTGGCCTGAAGCTGCATTTACCTTTCTTTCTTTACCCTAAAATAAAGGGAAAAAAAAGTCAACTAAGACTCTAGAGAAGGGGAAAAAAGTATCAATTTGAAAAATTTACATTTTAAGAAAAAAAAATAGGAAAAATAAATGGCCTAAGGAGCTGAAGGAATCCTTAAGCAGCTTGAGATTGTTTAAGTTAATAGACATATCAGTAAATACTTATTAAACATAGCCTGTGGCCTGGAAATACATTATTGTAGTTCACCTCTGAGGATTACACCCAGAGATAAAGAAGAATAGATTTGCTATTAATCCTACCCGACATTTAACTGTACTGTATACACAGATACTTTGTCCAAAAACAGATCCTCAAGTGATAGCAGACTGGTTTCTTTTTTTTTTTTTTTTTAATAGTTTATTGTCAAATTAGTTTCCACATAACACTCAGTGCTCATCCCCACAAGTGTCCTCCTCCTCCATGCCCATCCCCCCCTCCCCCCACATCCATCAGTCCTCAGTTTTTGAGCAGACTGGTTTCTACTTAGAAGTCAACAGATATAAACTGTAACTCTGACAAGTCTCTTTGTTCCATTTACAAATATTTTTAATTATTTAAAAAATAAAACTGACTCAAATAGAGATATAAATACTAATATTTAATCCTCAGTATTAAGACATGCAGTTCGTAATTCATTGAAAGGATAGAAAATGATGACTTTCAATTCATTGAAAGGATAGAAATTTTTCTTTTAGCCAGCCATCTGTCCAGTCAGCAACATGCCACCAAACAGCCTGATGGCTACTCAGTAAAGATTTGCTGTTGAAGGAACATAGGTACCTTTGAAGTACAGCTTCGTAATAATTGGTGTTTGCTGTCACAGGGCTTGCTGCACATGAAGAGTGTGAAGGATATTTTAGCTCTCATTCTGGCTTTTGGAAATTATATGAATGGAGGAAATAGAACTCGGGGACAAGCAGATGGATATAGCTTAGAAATTCTGCCTAAACTCAAGGACGTCAAAAGTCGGGTATTTATTTTTCACAAGATTCTATGATTTACAATTATATTCTTTCTATACCTTTAATTTAATGTGTGTGTGTGTGTGTGTGTGTGTGTGTGTGTGTGTATTGGTTGCTCCATTCATTTCTTTTCTCCCTTTAACAATAAACTTTTCCTTTGCTTTCTTTTGACTTTTGGATAAAGACGGGCTTTTCATGTTTGTTCTTATGGAGATGACAAAATCTCCAATATTGGTTTGATCTAAAAGAACGCAATTAGATGTTGAACTGTGATGAGAGAAGAAAACAGCACGTAGTATCAGCCATAGCACGAGACTTGAGTCTATTTGAATTTAGTGTTGACTTCTGGTAATTTACTCATTCCTGAGTAGGGAGCGATGTTGAATCATCAATTGAGCTGAGCATTTGAATTATTCTTTGGCCCACAACAATTGGGCCGGGGGTCTACTGTCAAACTCTCTGAGCCTGATTATCGTTTGGCTCCACACCCCTGCAGAGCTTTCTCTTTAGAAACAACCAGCCCATATCTAGACGTCCCATGGGGAGCAGGGGGAGTGAAGGGAGGGGAAACACACAGGCAAATTAGAATTAGACCCATGTGAACAAGACACAAAGGCTGCCTTGTGGGAGGGCCTGCTTGCCCCTGGCCTCCCAGGGTCATAAAGTGGCATGGCGCTCCTTTTAAGCTGTCTTGATTGTTTTTCACGCCATTAAGAACACACATTTTTTGAAAGGTGGGAAGGGAGGGATGGTTTTCTGTTCTAGTCCCTGGTTCCCTTTGACACTCCCCCACCCCCTCCTGTCTTGGCTTTATGCCAGAAAATAACAATGGCGACAGTGTATACGTTTGTTTGTTTGTTTGCTTGTTTGTTTGTTTTAGCCATTACCTCCGAGGTCTTATGAATTATGTTTGATTTTTTTACCCCCACAAAGAATAGTGGAGTGTCATAGATGTATAGATGTCATTTTTTAAAAAATGATAAAACATAAGAAGAGAGAGGAAAATCTTGCCAGTCGCAAACAGAATCAGGACCACATATTGCAAACTAAAAGTATTAGGGTCACAAACCAAGATTTCAGTACTCAAATCTATAATATGTTAGTCTCATGTGAATGATTTTCATTTAAGCTTCTCTTTTAAACCTAGGATAATGGGATTAATCTGGTGGACTATGTCGTGAAATATTACCTGCGTTACTATGATCAGGTAAGAAATAGCATTATGTGGAAAACTACACTAATGGGGTTTCAACTCTTACACATTGTTGGCATTCAAAAATTGGATGATGGATGTGTGGATGAATTTCAAGTCCAACATAGAATTTGAGAGCTATCCAGCCTCCTTGGTTTACAGATGGGAATGCTGAAGCCAAGAAAGTTGAGTTGACTCTTGTAAAGAGAAGCATTATTCAGTGCCTCTCAATCTACTGACTCTTAATCCACTATATAACAGAGTTTCAGAGAGACCCCCAATGCCTTCTAACCAGATCGTGAGGGTCTATGTGAAATCTATATCCATTCAGTAATTGCTTATATCTGAAAGTAGTTCTGGGCTGTAGACCAAAATGTAGGAAATCAAGATGCAGCATTATCCAATACTTTATCAGTAATGGTCATCAGTGAACAAGTTGAAGAAGTGGAATTTGAAATCCATCCTCTCTGCTTAGATTACATTTGCAGTTAGAAATAAAAATTTCAGTGAGAATCCACCTGAACACATTTTTCTATGTTTAATTCCTTCTCATTAAATTGAGAACAAGGAGTCCTAACTTTGAGAAGAAAGAGGTACTGTTGTAAGGTGTTGGGAAATCTAGCAATCAATATGAATGGAAAAATCTAGGAAAACGTTGTCAGGACTCCTGCTTAGCTGTCCACCCGAGCAGGGTTTTTTTCTAGGCACCAAGGGAAGGAAAGTAAAGATTCCAGGGCCTTGTTTTCAAAAGGCCTGTGATTCTGTCCAGAAGACAAGCTAGGCGCTGGTAAAGTCTGCAGGCTTCCCTCCTCCCCTCCTCATCTGTCCGTCCTCAGTGTCTCTGAAATGAATCATCTCCCACCCCGCCGCCTCAAACTTCTCCTGTTTCTGTTGAGGAGATTATCATTTTGGTCATTCAGGCATGGAGCTCACCCCCCTCTTTGGTCCCTCTCTCTCCTTCGACTAAATTGTTTCTCATGTTTCCTTCCTGTTTTTCATCCCTCTGTCCCGCTCATCCAGGCTTTAAGGTAACTCCCGTGGACTCTTCTGGTTGCTTCCCAGCGGGTCTCTCCACACCTGGTTGCTCCCACTCTGGTGCATCCCACACCCAAGGCCCAATCATTTTTATAGTCCTGGTCCTACTGGATTACTTTGTTACTCAAAAACAGAAATGGCTCCCCATTTTCAAGTGAATTAACACTCTACTCAATTTAATTCCAGTCTTTTACAACCACGCATTTTTTTTTTTTTTTTTACANCACAAACTCTGTGGCTCAAGACCCATGTTTTCCAAACACACCCTATGTTTTCTCGCTGATATGTTTTTACATCCAGTGTTCTCCCTAACTGGACGTATCCTCGTCACCAGCCTCTTTATAAAACTTTGCTTTTGCTTTTGTCTTATTAATACTCTCTTGAAATAATAAATTAAAAGACCTTTTGGGAAAAAGCTGCCGGTAACGACATATATATCTGCAACCTAGTAGATAATGAGCTTTTCAGAAATGACATGGAAAGGACAACTGGCCCCCTCTCATTAAAAAAAAGAAAAAAGAAAATGGTACAAGAGACTGCAGGTAATTTACCAAAAAAAAAAAAAAAAAAAAAAAAACCAAAAAAAAAAAAAAGCCATAATCAAACAGAAGATATGAATTGCCACCTAAATATATAGACCTAGCAATACAAATTGATCAAAACTGTCTCAGGACTATCACAAATGGCTGATGGACTTCTCCTGTCTTTAAGATCTCTACGTCTAACGGGACCCATACCTGGGCTGCCCTTGACTCAAAAAACTGTGTCCTATAAAGGGCACCTTTAAAAAAAAATTCACACAAAGATGGCATGTGCTTGCCAAGCTGTTTCCCCATGGAGCCATACCTACTTATGGGGGACACCTTTACCTCATTCATGCAGATGTACAGTATGGGTTAGCAATACTTTGACCTTTCTGCATCAGAAGCCCTAGAAATACTTACAATATTTCTAGGAATTTTTATCCTAAGGAAGTAAATAAAGACATCACTAGTGTATATCTTTATCACTAGTGTATAGTGTATCACTATTATACTTACAGTAACTTGTAATAGCCAAACATAGCAAAATTTTTGCTAGGTGTCCAAAGGTAGACACTAGGGTCACATCAATTATGCTGGAGTTATAAGATGGGATGATACAGTGCCATGGAAAGTATTTAGGAGAAAATCTGGTGGCGTTAGAAAATACTCTTGATCTGCTTTTGTATTATAAACATGAGCTTAAAACAATATATAGTGTAATTTCAAATATTAAATATAAATATACATAAACACACAGAAAAACCTAGGTTACCAGATATATAAAAAAATGTTTTGACTATATCTGAGTGGTAGGATTGTAAGAGATCTTAACTTTCTTCTGTCTTTCAAAAAAATTTTTTTAATGTTTATTTTTGAAAGAGAGAGAAAGGCAGAGCATGAGTGGGAGAGGGCCAGAGAAGAGAGGGAGACACAGAATCTGAAACAGCCTCCAGGCTCTGAGTGTCAGCACAGAGCCCAACACGAGGTTCCAACTCACAAGCTATGAGATCATGACCTGAGCCAAAGTCAGACGCTTAACCAGCTGAACCAACCAGGTGGCTCTCCACCTGAGGAAGACAGCCCCTCTTCTGTCTTTCAATTAGACATAGTGAACATGGGTCACTTTTGTAAAAGGGAAAAAAGATAAAATAAAAAATAGTACAACTTACACGGCCCTTCTTCCATGAAATCTTTTTTCACTTCCTTACCTTTTAGTCCTTTGAAGCCTGGGAACACTTGGTTTGAACTTCTGTCATGATACATCTCATTCTGCTTTGCATGTAGATATCATTGAGCGATTACTTGTTAGCCTGGCATTGCTCCTTGAGGTCCAAAACTCATTGGTGTCTGTTTTTTGTTGTCTGTAATTTAGGTGTCTGACAAATACTTAACTAGGTTGAATCTACTGTAAATATCCGCAAGAATGCAGTAAGGGACATTTTTAAATAACTAGGTGCAAAGAGGTTAAGAGCTTTATTCTGATAGAGCAGGGAAGACATGTTGAAGCTTCAGTCAGTTGGTACATACCCAAAGTTCTGACAGCAGGTACCAGTAGGACAGAAGAATGATCCTGAAGAATCTTGAGAGGTAATATTCTGATCTAAGGTTAGCATAAGCAGATTTATCTTGCAGTGTCTGTCACAACCGAGTCAGATGCACTGTGTAGGAAGGCTGAAATTTGCTAATGAAATGTAACCCTCGAAGAGAGCTATACCCAGTGGAATAGACTTCACAGAGGAAAATCTTCCAGTAAGAATAGTTTCAAACATGGGATGGCCCAGTATGGGAAAAATCAGAAGTCAACATTTATGTGTTGCTCTCCTGGGTTCCACTGTGCAGAAATTCATTTCTCTCAGCAAGAGTATAGAATTCTGTGATTTATTAAAGTATCTCCTCCCTGTAAGAGCATAAGTGATGATTTTTGTGGTTAGTCCTGATGAGCAATTAGCTGAAGAAAGGTGACTCCTGCTCCAAGCCTCCTTCGCATGCTGGTTTGGGGTCCAAGTCGATGTCTGTGAAGCTTACAGAAATCCATCTAGAGCCATGGCTTTTGAACAGCTTTTTCAAGAGCTGCTACCAGGCTGATTTGCTTAGCAGCACTTTTCTCTTTTCATAGCTTAAAAAAAGAAAAATCAAAGCCAGCACTGAATCTGATAAAAAGTTTTGGAAAATAGGAAGAGGTAACATGCATGAGTTCTTCCAATGTAGATTGCCATGGGGATTGTGGCAAGCATCTAGGTGGTGTTCCATCCTGTCACTCAGACAAGTACCACCTCATTGTTTTGAAAGTAGTAAAATGAGTATAGAGCGATGGGGGGCGGGGGGGGAGGAAGTACACTGATCATGCAGCATGTAAAATAAGGAAAACCACCTTTTCTTAGCACCTCAAGTGAAGCTAAAGGTCTTAAAGGAAGGGAATTCCTGAAACCATAAGAAAATATGACAGTAAGTGAAATGGCCTCTGCTAAAGGTACACACCTTTCAGAACAGCGTTTTTATAGGTTCTGTACAATGGTGCTGAACAAAGTTTGGTACTCCACACGTTAAATGCTCTACTGATTGCTGTATATCGTTCCTCCCCTCACACTGCTTACGGTCTAGTGGGGGAAGTCTCTAAGTTAACACGGCAATTTTGAAATTAACCTTAAGTGCTATGATAACAGTAAATACCAGGGGCCCTTGTAAACACCAGGCGCTGAGGCTTAGGGGGAATCTCTGAGGAAGTGATACCTGTTTTGAGACTTGAAGAATGATAGGAACACAAGGAGGTGTGAGCAGTTTCTACAGAAGAGTTAGAAAAGGACAGTTTCATAGACAAAAGTCCAGAGAAAAGAGATTGTGGCCTGTTCTGCTATTTTATGAACATTTAAGGGAGGGAGTTAGAGATAGGGGGAAGGTGGAAGAAGACTGAGGGTGTAGACAGAGGCCAGATCATAAAGTACCTTATAAAGCAGTTTCAGAGTTTGGAATTAATCCTAATGGCAGTAGGAAAGATGGAATGTGAAGGAAAGCTGGCAAAATAGCCTGTGTGGAGAGAGGAATAACTGAAGACGGGCTGAGATATGCAAGATGCAGAGCTCATGTTAAACAACTCAAGGAGAAAGCAGGCTGGACTGGAAAAGATATTTGAGGCTCAGCTTGTCTTTCAATATGCCTGAAGCTTGTGTCCCTCAAGTTATTTCTGAGCTTAGATCCTCTACGACGTATAGTTGGGGAGCTTGTCAAAAACTATGGCAAACCAGGCCCTCAGCTAGTATCTACTAAGATAAGCCAAAGAACAGTTGGGAAGTCTTTTACAAATATGTGAAGAACTTGATCACACACACACACACACACACACACACACACACACCCTCCCTCCCTCCCTCTGGAGCTTGAAGCTGCCACGGAAGGTAGGTCGCAGCAGAAGGGAGAATGAGTGTTTCTTCCATTGCAGTGCCTTCTTGTTCAGCACCTTCCAATGCACACCAGTTGGCATACCCCAAAGATGAGTTATCTAATTGCTACCATGTGAAACTCAAACAGGGACTTTAAATTTAAGTACTTTCATGTGTTCCTCCTGTGCCTTTTTCCATGAGAGTAGGGTGTCCAAGACTAGGGCATACCTGGCAATTTTCTCTTTGATTCATGAGGCAAAACGAACCCAGCCCATGCCATAGCCACAGCCAGCCTCAGCGGCACTGCGGAAGGCACGAAAGCGTTTCAAAGTAACCAGGGCCAAATTTAGGAATGGCCGAGGAGGCTTTCTCAGGTTATTATTTGCACATTCAATAAAAGATGCTTTGGAATTTCAATTGATAGTGACAACTGGAGAAGTATAATGTACTTTGTTAACCCTGTCTTTTAGGAAGCAGGAACAGAAAAGAGTATTTTCCCTCTGCCTGAACCACAAGATTTCTTTCTGGCTTCCCAAGTCAAGTTTGAAGACCTCATAAAAGATTTGAGAAAATTGAAGAGGCAACTAGAAGGTAACAGGAACTGTTCTGTTATTATGATAATAGCTAAGCTTTTTTTTTTTTTTTTAATGATTGAGGAGGATGATTTATGTCTGGTTCATGAACGGAAGTGGCGCGGAGTTCAATTCGTCGTGACGGTCTCCATCGCTTGGCTTCTGTTTGGAGGCACTGTGTTTGCATATCCCTTTCTTTGATTAGTGTGAATTAGTGCTTTTTACACCTACATCTTTAACATCTACATTTTCCAACATATTACAGATGGTCATTTTAAACAATAGCAGCCATTTACTGAATGCTTACTGTGTCATATAATTATTACAGCAACCCTAATAAACAGGAACTGTATACCAACTCCATTTTACAGATGAGAAAAATGAAGTTTATGGAAGTTACATTCACACAGCCAGTGAGAGGCAGAGTTACTGGGCTCTTATCAAGTCTATCTGATTAGAACTCATGCAGTTTGTAAGCTAGTTCACTGTGCCACCTGAAACATGTCACACGTGCACGCACGCATACGCCCCTGCAGATCGGGCTCACGTAGAGGAGTCTAATAAAGATGTCAAGACCCGTAGTCAACATTGTATTTTAGTTTAATTTACATTTTTAATTATTCACAATGAAATGCTGAAAGCCCCTCTTGGGTTTTTTTTTCAAAGGTGAAAATATGTCGCTCTTGAGCAGGAATTTTCCTTTGGCACTGCGAGAGTCTTGTGTTTTCGCTGTGGAGACATCTCCTTGTCCAAGAATATAAATACTTGCGTTGGAGCTTGTCTCACTCCAATTGAAGAGCTCCACAGAGGATTTAGGGAGCGTGTTAATGTGGAAATGGAGCTCAGAGTGCCAAAAGGAGAGCTTGAGGAAACGAAGAGCTTGAACCAGGAATATTTTTACACTAAGACATAAAATAAACATTTAAAAAATGTTTATTGTGAAAGAGCGCTCAGAAACCCAAGTCTTAGACGGAGAGCAGCCTGGAAATGGAAGTGAAGTGGGACAGATCCCTGGTGGCGGGGACAGCCATTTAGCTTTATTTTGGGCATAAAACTTGCTTAAATAAGGAGAGCGGTTACAAATGAATATTTCTACCTTGTAAATTATTTTTAAAGGAACATGTGGATTTTTCCCCCTCCTGTTGATGTGGTTAAGAGAGTGAATGTAACCAAATGGATGCTTCATTTAGGAATGCGATATATGAACTTGAAGTTACTCTTTTCCCTCTCATTGAAAAAAAAAGAAAGAAAAGAAAAGAAAGACAACCTGACAGTTTTATCCTTATCTGAAATGAGGGGCTTGACTCCATCCTGTGGCAGTTTTTCTGTCGATCTCCGATGGCAGGATTAGGGCCCGGGCCAGTCCCCGGGATGGGTGCGAGCCTAGCGAGGCCAGGAAGAGCCATGCCGTTCACCCCACAGCCATCCCTGAGTACGCCTCCCCTCTGGTCTCCTGGCCCTTTGCCCTCTCGTGCAGTTTTGCAGGCAGAAACCTGGTGTGGGTGTGACCTTTCCTCCTCTCCTGCTGCCTCTTTCAGGCACCCCCCTTTGACGTTTGCAAGTATTTGGTGATGATAACAAAGGGAGGAGAATAGTGAATTGAGAAGACCGTGGAGAGGCAGGTGTGCCCACAGAGGCCCTGCCCACCACCCTTAGCGCACCTTATTCTCTCCAGGGTGATCCCGGGCGCCATTCCACATCCCTCAGTGCTCAGCTGACACTTTTCCTCAGTTAGTTTTAAGGAGTTACAAGAACTTCTGGAGCTGGAGGACCCGCCCTGTGAAGGGAAACTGAGCATCGCCTCAGTGGTTTTTCTCCTTTGTATTAGCCTTCACTCACTTAGAGATGTGAAGCACCACAAGGCAAAAGGGAAAAGTGGGACTCCCCCCACCAACTGGATATTTAAACAAAAATGCCCTGCTAATCTTTAGAGATGCCAGTGTTTGTAACACATGAAAGGCACCTAGTAAATATTTAAAGAAAATACAGACCATTGGTTCTCTAATGAATTTCTTTTTCTCCTAAATGCCATCTGGCAAGATGGCCAGAGTCGTGGCGGTCTGTTTCATCTCCCTTCCCATTCAGGTTCCACCTCCTTTTCCATAAGGCCTTGGTGTGAGCCTAGATTGAATGTTTAATTGAAGAGGACATAATTTTCACACATACAGCAAAGATTTGATGAGGCTTTGAGGTTTATTGTAGCCATTAAAATGTCATGGCTGCTGGCAAAACCCCAGAAAATGTCTAAAGCTAAACCAGATGTGATTAGCAAATTTCAAGACATCTCAGGCCCCATTTCTCCAGGCAGGCATAGCCCTATAGAAGAAAACTGGTTTGAACCACACCTTAGCAGTAGGGTGGGAATCCAGCTATAGTTGTTGGTTGTGCAAATGGCACTGATACAAATAGACATTGCCAATAAGCATCTTTTGTAGAAATGAGAGCTTTGAATAGCACTTTTACGTAGATAAACAGAGCCAGTATCAGCCACAGTTTCCTGTGTGATTATTATCTATCAGATGTTTAACATAATCATGTCTTTTAATCTTTACAACGACCCTATGAAACAGATACTATCATCAGTCTATCCCAGGAGGAAGAAACTGCGCTTCAGGAGGCTTACATAACTTGCCAAGTGACAGGTGGTGACCTAGCCACAGTTTGAAGCTAGATATGACTCTAAGGCATGTACTTGTCGTATATCCTGCCTGCGACCCACAGGTCTCTATAGTTGAACCTGGATCAAAACAGTAAGATACATAGTAAAGGCAGAAAGCCTCATGAAGTTACCAGCGACAGAGAGTCACTGAACATGTACACATGAGTGAGTGCATGCACACACACACACTCTTAGCACCCCATGTGTAGACCCTCAGATCAGAGAGAGACAGGAAAGAATTTACTTGGGGATGGTGAAGACATGTAGGAAACAGGGGTCATGAAAAGTGTAGACACACACACACACACACACACACACACACACACACAAGTGAACAGACAAAATTATTGTGCAAGATTAAGAACTCGGGCTTTGGAATCAGATGATGTACTTTTACCGGTTTGGTGGAAGGAGGACCTTGTCAGGTAACAAAACCAGAAAGAGGATTCCTTTTCTTACCTTCGAAATGGGAAAATCATAGTGCCTACGTCAGAGGAGGTAATGAATGCATGGTCTGTTAGTAAGGAAAACTTCAGTAAAGCTGAGCAGGGGTATATACCTTTTCCTGGAAAACACACACCTTGTGGAATCAGGCCCGCATTGCCGAGAGGCCTGCTGGTTGTGTTTGTGGAGAATCAAATTCCGAGCACTTGTGCTCACTTCTCTACCTTAGTGGTCACAGAACCCAATTCTTGGTGCTTGGGAACATGTTCGTATTTGGTTTACTGCTCTGTATCCCTTAATCGGACAATAATTTTAGCTTCCCGTATACTGCGATAAGTAACAATTAGGAAAAAACAAATGCTAGGAATAGTTGCTCTCTTTCTTATTCTTTGACCTTGTTTACTGGTTGGAACTCTCAAGGTATTTTTACCAACCCATATGTGGTAGGCAGGATAGTGGTTCCCAAAAATGTCCAAACCCTAATCCCTGAAATATGTTACCTTACATGGCAAAAGGGAACTTTGCCGATGTTAAGATGGGGAGATTATCTTGGACTAGCCAAGTGGGCCTAATCTAATCACATGGATCTTTAAAATGAATCTTTAAAAAAGGAGAATTTTCCTTGTCTGTGGCCAGCGGGATCTAGTATAGCGGAATGACCAGAGAGACTCAGTGTTATGGGCTTTGAAGACGGAAGAAGTGGGCAGTGAACCACGGAATGTGGGAAGCCTCTAACATTGGAAAAGGCAAGGAGCAGATCCTCCCTAGAGCCCCCAGGAGGGAATGCAGCCCTGTCAGCACACCTTGATTTCAGCCCAGTAGACCCATGTTAGACTTCTAACACAGAGAGCTATGAGGTAATATATTTAGTACATTTGTTGTTTTAATCATTTAAGTGTGTGATAATTTATTATAGTAACAATAGGAGCAAATGCACTGTGCAGTGTATCCTTTCTAATTGTGGCAGTTAATATGAGTGATACGCATACACTCTCACACACACACCATTGCTGAGGCCATAAGATGTATGATTTCCCAAGTAGTGATGTTCACCAGTATTGCATGAAATGTGAATTGGTGTTTTGTGAGAAAGAGTCTACAAGGGCACCTGAGTGGTTCAAGTCGATTGAGTGACCAACTTTGGCTCAGGTCATGATCTCATGGTTCTTGAATTTGAGCCCTGCATCTATGCTTTCAGCATAGAGCCCACTTCAGATTCTCTGTCTCCCCCTCTCTCTGCCCCTCCCCTGCTCACGCTTTCTCTTTCTCTCTCTCTCTCAAAATCAAGCAAACATTCTTTAAAAATTGGCAAAACCCTAAATCCATATTGATCTGATCTGATCCGATGGTAGTACTTTATTATTAAAAGTTCACCATGGCTATGAAAGTAGGAAAGCTGAATTAATGTTTTTTGTTGTTGGAAAATGAGAAGAGAGCTCTTCAGATAGATGTTGAGAAGTCAGCATGGTCTGAAAAATTTAAGAACAAAATTAATTCACTGTTATCTGCCAACAATAGTTACTCAGTATCCCCTGTCACTAAAGGTAAGCTATTTATTCAGCTATGTACTAAATTTTGCCTTGAAAGTGATGCATTATTAGCTCTATTATTCCATATATGAATTTGGGAAAATGTAATTGATAGCCCTCAGTGAAAGATATTCCAACTTAATTTGAAAATCTTGGCTGAGATGCAAGTGTGTGTGTTGTTAAGATAATTCTCATGAAGTCCTTTTCTCTAAATATTTGAGAATATGTACTTGAACATGTCCTTTCTTTTGTACCAGTTAGAAATATTTGGGAATACGACAGTTTAACAAAAGCAAGAGTCTCCGTTGACTTTTTGATATCTGTTATCACTCTAGACATGTTTATCCTACAAGTATTTATACCAACATGCTAACCTTTTTAAGCTTTCTCTAAATGAGATGCTATGTGAGATGCATAGTCCAGGCGGTCAAGAACTGTTATAAAAAAAAATCTTCATTCTAAGTTTGAATGGTAGTAATATTTCCAAATGAACTTTGCATTAAAGTACATCCATCACATCTTTAAGCATGTTCAGTCCCGATGTCCTCATTCTAATGGAGTGATCAAATTAGCCCAGGGTCATCCTGAAGAACCTCTGTGTTGTACAACACTAGGACCTGAACATTCTATTTCCACGTAGTGAGGACGGGAGAATGTTAATTCATACATACATGAAAGTAACAGTTCAGGAACGAGAGGGGCTTTTTGTTGTAGGGTGGTGGTGGTGGTTGCAGATTTTCCAAACTATAGTCAGTATGTCTTCCAGATAAAGAAGGCAGACTGAATTCATTCCTTCCTTTAGCCTCAAATCCCTGGTAAAGGCCCACTCCAAATTAATACTCCTATTAGTTAGAGGCATACAGCCGATGCCAATATACTCAGCTAAAACCACACATAAAAGCAAGAAATGAGAACCTTTTTACCTGGTAGTTTCTCATGGCCCTGGGCAGAGACTGATGTAGAGGCAATAGTCTAGCTATTTGGGTACGTATATGAAATTTTTACAATTAAAACTAGATTCAAAAAAAAAAGTTACAATCAACTCTGAGTTATAGGAAGATAGATTAGTGAGGTTAAGGACTAGCCATAGTTTTTTAAAAAGTTAACATATGATTTTTAACAATCAGTAGGTCAGCCCTCCTATTTACATGCTGGAAAACCTTTCCTATTTGAAGACATGAACCACCTGTTGTTTCTCCTGCACGATGGAAACAGTCCTCTCCTTTGCTGTTTAGCTCATTTAACGTAATAAGCAAATTAAGTGTTTGGACAAATACACTGATGAACTGATATCTGTGAGGTCCTGGAGGGTGAAATGTGGGAGGCAGGATTTGAGGCCCTGAGCACAGTTGGCATCGGGAAGGGCGAAGCTGCCTACAGTAGAATCGGCATCCCCAGTGATGGAGGGAAGGCAGGAGGGCCAGTCAGCAGAACTTGTACTTCATCTTGCCCATGACCACTTTTATTTTTTTATGTTTTGATCTTGGGTTGTAGGATATGTCCTTTCCTCTCCTTAATACTGTCGGTAATCAAGATTTGGCCGTGCAAAATAAGGAGAAATGCTGATAACTGTCATTGCGAATCTACTAGTGGATAATAAAGTTTGCATTTTGGGGGGCAGTGGCAAATCTGTTATGACTCCACCGTCCAGTTCTCTAGTGCAAGTTCGAGTCACCACCGTCCTCTCTGACTCCGTCTTTCTTACATGCGTGTTGGTTTCTCCTCAGTCAGGAATCTCTGTATCTGTCTACCACTTGGACAAAAGTATGGCTCTTGGCACATTAACTCAGTCAGTGCTACTGACCCCAAAACGGAATTTAGGAAAAGGGATTGCTTACTGAGTTTATCTCAGGAAGCAAAGAAGATAATTTAAAGAAGGTCTGTGTGGCGACTGTTCTTTTGAATTTGCAATGGACACACAGTCAGGGGGATAGGAGACTGGAATGGCTACAGTTCTTCCCCCAGTACATGCAATATGGGGGTATCCTTAGAGTTGCTAGATTTATTAAATAAAATGCAGGAGGCCCAGTTAAATCTGAATTTCAGATAAACAGGCCTTTTGCCTTTCGTAGGAGTGTGTCTCAAATATTGCACAGGATACACTTATACCAAAAAAAAAAAAAAAAACCTATTCCTCTTTTATCTCAAATTTAAATTTATCTTGCTGTCCTGTCTTTATCTGGCATATCTATAGAGGGTTTAAAAGCAATAAGAAAACCAACCAAGAGCGGTTCCCTTTTTATTACCACCACACACTGGCAATTCTAAGCAATGTCAGTGATAACATTCTCCCTTCCAGGATGGGCAGTGGACACAGGCGCAGTGAATATGTTCTGGGGTGCGGTGCATGTCCATCTCCACCATCACTAACGATGACAGTGGCCGTTTAATGCACGACTACCAAACACCTGCAAATTTGCTTCCAGCATTTCTGTTTCTTAGAACACCTTCAAACTGAGGACTACCTGCATTCTAACAGTAAGGAAGTTGAAGCAACTTTGCTGCTAAGGATGAAGCTCAGACTAGAAGCAGGTTCTTCTGATTACAGAGCTTCTACTCTGCACTGCACCATGCTTCATTCTTCCACTGTTTGTCGGCCCTCCCCACAGGCACTAATAATATCTAGAATGAGAAGGCTTGATGAATAAGCTCACTTATTTCTCTAGTTCATCTGCTAAAGGGATTACAGGTAATAACTGGATTGACTTTAGGCCTTTTTGGTTCTCTGTTCATAACTACTCAACTGATCAACCTGTTGTAATCTCTATCCTCCTGCTTCCTCCCTGTCCATTTCTTTTTTTTTTTTTTTTAATGTTTTATTTATTTCTAGGAGAGAGAGAGAGAGAGACAGCGTGAGCAGGGGAGGGTCAGAGAGAGAGGGAGTCACAGACTGAAACAGGCTTCAGGCTCTGAGCTGGCAGTCAGCACAGAGCCCGACGCGGGGCTCGAACCCATGAACCGCGAGATCATGACCCAAGCGAGAATCGGACGCTTAACCTACTAAGCCACCCAGGAGCCCCCTCCCTGTCCATTTCTTTTGGTTTCTCTGATATACTTGCTCTGTCTCTGTCTCTGAAAATTGCCTGCCCTATGTTTTATTCCTTTATGACCCAGAATGTAAGCACACCGGTCTAAGATGGGTAACCAGATGAATAGCAGAGGACTACAGGGCCACCCAAGGTGACCTGCATGGTGTTGACTCCTTCGTTATCTCTTTTGTTTGTGGAAATTACATGTAATGTGGTTCTGGCATAGATGAGAAATTAGGGAAGCTTCCAGGACTTGTCAAGTCACATGGTGAAGCAGATTGTTGATTCTGTGGTCTGGACCAGCCCTGACTTTGCAGGAGAAATGTCGTCTATCAAGTAGCTTTCTCCCCACAAGAGTGTAAGTGTTCTTTAAGAGAGAAAGAAAAGAAAAATACAAAAAACTAGATCTCACCATGAGAATGAATGTTTTCTTTAATTACTCAGTTGAGCATGGTCCATAAGCATGGCTCTGGGAAAGGGAGAAAACAGACTCTGGAAGACTCTTGGAGGACTTCTGAGAAAAGATGGCCAATCGAACACTCATCTGGCTTGAGTACTCATGTAGGATTTCAACTCCTCTTAAAAATTATGTTAAAAATAGTAAACTTCTTTGAAAGTGTCAAGTCAAGAGCACAGAATGGTAGAAAAAACCGTAACTGCAAAATTTCTGAAGCTCAGAAGTAGATGGACAAGTGGTGAATGAATCCACCAAATCAAAAAGTGGAATTCCAATCCAGGAGTGGAGAAAGGTGAGAAGCAATCTGATTTTTACTGCCCCGTGACTGGACACAAATTTGTATGTAAATGTGTATGTATAAATACATAAACATTCCTGTGTAGTCATACATAAGTAAATCACTGAAATTATTCAAGACTTTCCCAAAGTGGATACAGGTTTCAGTTTTAAGAGGCCCAATGGGATTCCAGCAGAATGGAATAAAGCAGACCCATACCATTGTTAGAACATTTCAGAATGCTCAGGACAAACTTAGACACTTCTGGAAGGGGCGGGAGTTGGAGGGGTGAGATGTGGAACCAAATTACCCGGAATCAGGAAGCAGAATGGCTTTAGGTTTTTCAACAGCAGCGCTAGGAGCTAGAAGTGGATCAGAATTCTGAAGGAACGTTATCTCCATCCAGAGTTTTATATCCACCAATCATCAGTCAAATATGAAGGCAAATGAAAGTTATTTTCAAACATGTAAGTTATCAAAAAAAAACTTACCTCCCACCCAGTCATCCTCAGAATGCTTCTAGAGAATGTGCTTTATTACTAAATAGGAAGACAAGGGTGACAGGAAATTAAAAATGCAATGGAGAAGGGAGGCAAAGAGATAGTCCAGGGTGGACGACCCAGGATGGCAGCCGGGCACAGAGAGCAGACGTTCCAGATTAGATTGGGTCAAAAGAATCCTAAAGAAGATCCTCAAAGATCTGTAATGAATGTATCTGATGTGTCCTGAATGTTTTGACCAGAATTACACAACTTGCAACAAGTTTGGAGTTCATTTCACGTTAAGAACATAGAAACCAGAGCAAATTAGAAAAAAAAAAATATCATGAGGGTTCGGGAGTTTGAGCGGAGGAGGAGGTCTAGGAAAAGCGAATTAATCAGAATTTGTGTATCAACTGAGACAGGGAGCTGTGTTTGCAAAGTCATGTTAATGTTAACACAGGATGCCAGTCCAGCCACACCATAGTTGTGCTACCCTGCCAGGGGGCTCGTGTGTGGTAGGTATCGGGGAAGGAAAGAGAACTACATCTTGTATCCTGCATCAGGAGAAGGATGCAAGAGTGCAGTTAGACGCTTGTTGGAGGCCTGCAATTAAGTGCTGAAATCATCAGGTCAGATTGGCACAAGTGGCTGCCTCGGGGCGGGGAGAACCAGGTGAAGTTTGTGGGATGGAAATGGGGAACTGCTTTTCCTAGAGTAGGATACAAGTATTCTTTTAACTGCAGGCACCACTTTAATAAATATACCAACACGGCCACAACCACCACCCAACACATCTTTAAGCGAGCGTTAAGTCTCGGTGGCAGAAGCTGGCATGTGGAAAGCAGTCCCAGCTGGGGGTTCAGGAGATGCAGTTTAAAAAATTTAGTTCTGCCTCTTACCAACCGTGTGATAAGCCATGCAGCTCTGACAAATCACTTAACCTCTGTGGGCCTCGGCTGAAAAACTGCAGCTGATCATCCTACGCTCCCCAACACTGGGATACTGGAAGGGTCAGAGGAACAGATGTTTGAGGAAGTATTTGAGAGAGATGTGGGAGGTTTTATTTAAACTCATTCAGGAGCCATACAGTTCGCAGTTCACTCAACATGTATTGGTGTGTTCTAGAAGGGAGAGGAGGGAATCTGCCATTAGGACGGCGTGGCTAATTTATCACCTTTAAGGAAGCTCCAGAAGACATGACTTGACTGATTATTGACCATGCCTAATTTATTAGCTCTTTCCTCCTTTGCGGCCCATTTGTCCATGGCAGTAGTTTGCTAAGCCTGATCTCTGGTACGGGACTGGATACATTAGCCAGAGTCCTGACCGTGTTGCCATGGTGTTAAAAATATTTAGTTTTGCAAGCAAAGTTTCAGAAATAATAAAAGAAAAACTTTGATATGATTTATTTTTGTAAAACAATTTCAACAAAACAGACACAAGGAACTGGGGTAAGTATTTCAGAAAGGGAGTGGGTGTAAAATGTTGATCAGCGCGGTGACTTTTGATGCAAAGCATTCAATTAAGTGCGGCATGGTGGGTAAAGGTCACACATTTCCCAAATGGAATGCCTTCAAAGACAAGTTGTACAGAAAGGAGAGAGGATACGGAAACTGAAACCTGATTCATTCGTTTAATTAATGGAAGAAGTTTGTGTTTTCCTTTGAAGCCACGGTTGTGACATCTCTAGGTGGGAAGGATGAGTTATGTTACGCTGGTTTCCTCCTCTCAGCTTTCACTCTCCTTCTCCTCTTTATTTATAAACCAACACAGTTAATAGAATTTATTGTGTTTTTCTTTTCTTTGACAAAAAGCATAAAATACTAAAATAAAAGCTACTGTCATGGAAAACTCTGAGTCACAAACCCCGAGTTCAGATCCCTCCTTCACGAGCTATGTGACCCCTGGCTGGTCATGTCATCCCTCCACATCTCTGTGTCCTTGTATAGAAAGGCAGGTGTCACTGTCTGCCTTACTGATTATTGGAGCAAGGGACCAGCGTCTTATGAAGGAAATCCCTTCCTTTGCAGAATATCAGCGAAATGTATAATATTTATCCCTGGTTCCCTTTGTGCACCCATTTCTGATATTTAGTCCAAGAGCAAATCCTGCTGGTTCGTCCTACAAGATGTGCCTTGAGTCGGTTCACTGCTCTCTGTATCCGCATCATATTTCTAGTCTAAACCAGCACCTTCTCTCAGTGAGGACATAACAACGGAGTCCTAACAGGTTCCCCTGCTTCTTTCTGCTCTTGCCATTCCTTTATATTCAGTCTCTGCTCATCAGACCAGCGGAGCTACCTTGTTTCGTATTTGTAGCTCTTGGACTAAAATCCAACCTCAGCCATGCTTTACAATTCTAACATGGTTTGACCACTTGTGCCTTTTCTGTCTCATCTCATGCCACCCTATCCCCTCTTGTCCACTAAACTCCAGCCTCACAGGCCTTCTTTGTGTTCCAACCCAGTAAGCTTGTTTTAGAAGACTATGGGGGAAGGGAAAGGGGAAAAATAGTTACAAATAGAGAGGGGAGGGAGGCAAACCTTAAGAGACTTTAAATACAAAGAACAAACTGAGGGTTGATGGGGGGAAGGGAAGAGAGGGGAAAATGGGTGATGAGCATTGGATGGTGTATATCAGCGATGAACCACGGGAATCTAACTCCCAAAACCAAGAGCACACTGTACACACTGTATGTTAGCCAATTTGACAATAAATTACATTTTTTAAAAAAAGACCTATGCAGTGGCGATCCCTCCACCTGGAATGCCCTTACTTTAGATATTCGCATGCTTTAAGCTGTCTCTGTTCTCCCAAACGATAGCAGCTACACTTTGAACAGTGATTCTCTGTTAGGACTCCCAGTTTTGATACTGCTATTGTTTTCTATTTATTTGTAAATATTTCCCGCCCTCCCTCAGCTCCTGCTCCATGAAGGCAAAGATCTAAGAACCTTCTTAATGTTTATACCCACTGCCACAGGGTTAAGTGGATGAATGAGCAAATTAATAAATGTAGAAAAGTCTCAGCTTCCCATGATTGTTGACCTTCCTGTTAGAAATTTGATTGTTTTCTTATGGACAGAGTTGTCAAATAAGCATAAATAGGTAGAAATTTTAGAGAGACATACTTTAAGACTAGACAAAGGGAGAGCTGTGCTTCCTGAGACAGGTAGCAGGTGCCTCACCCACTTCTGGTTGGAAGACTGTGTTACAACAGATGGGTAGGATAGATGCCATCAGAAAGAGGAGTTTGTGCTAGATGATTCTGAAAGTAAATTCCAACTCTGAGTTTCTAAGATGATTGTTACTATGCAATTTCAGTGCATTCTACACTTCTCCTTATTCAGTAAGGGTTACTGGTCTCTTGCCTAGACTTAGTTAATTGAACAGCTAAGAATCCCTGGAATTCTGGCCGTGGGATATAAAAGTCAACCATAAAATTGTAGCAGGTTTGGATCTCAGGTATTCTCTTTCTAGATGGCTCTTAAGGATCTGCTCTTGAATTTACCCATCCCTCAAACATTCTGGCATTGATACCATCTAGAAGTGATCTTTATAGAGTAGAATGCTTATCTGGTGTGGTTGGTTAATGGAAAAAAGTTGGCCCAAATCAAGAATCATAGAAAATGATACTTGGACCCCTTAATCTTTAATTTACAACAAGTTAAATATAGCATCATTCCCACACCTTTTTAAAATGAACTTTCTATTTTTAGTTTGCAGTAACTTCAGGTTTACAGAAAAGTTCCAAAGATACTATAGAGAGTACTCCTATAGCCCTGATCAAGTTCCCTCGTTGTGACTGTTATGTTAACAACATCTTGCATTGTCGTGATGTAGTCCTCAGCACTGAGAAACTGGCAGTGGTATGTTTCACTTAACTAAATTCTAGTATGTATTTGGATTTCACCAGTTTTCCCACCAATGTACTCTTTTTGTTCCAGGATCCAAAGCTGAGTATCACATTGCACTGGGTTGCCCTGTCCCCCCAGTCTCCACTGTGTTCTCTTGCACCTATATTTAACAGCAATATTTTAGCTTCTTGTACTTAAATTGTCAGAAATAGTGCCTTTTCACAATCATATTGCTATAGTTAACCATCAAGTAATTATATTATGTAATTACAGGGGCACTTGTCTCAGTCTGTAGAGACTGTGACACTTGATCTCAGGGCTGTAGGCTCAAGCCCTACATTTGGTGTAGAAATTACTTAAAAATAAAATCTTAAATTTAAAAGAAAATTGTGTAATTACAATAAAAAGAACAACTTGCATAAATAGGTTTGGGAAAAGCGAAACCGTTCTTGATAAGGACCCTACTCAATGATTGGGAAGAATTGCTCAGGGAAACCAGAGAGTAGCCTTCCAGCTCTAATCTTTGAACATGCTGTGGGAATCAGGTAGGAGAAACAGAAAGTAGCATTGATTTGGCAAGTCCATTAATGAAGTATCTGTTACATTCCCATTCAAAAAAAGAAAAAGGTTAATGCAGTTGTAATGGGGATACCCCACCTGTGTGTATAGCTTCATCCTTTAAAGTGGTTAGGGCAGGCCTGTAGAGGAGAAGATGGGTCTCCAAGATAGGAAGCAGAATGGCCAGCATAGAACTTGGGTCTTTTGATTACTATGCCAGAGCTTATGCTATGTTACCATAAACTTGTGTCAGGTCAAAACATTTCTTCACAGAAAAAGATTTGTGTGTGGTTTTGTGAATATCAAAATATTTTCCTGCCCAAGTAAATTGTGTATCTTGGACCCTGTGGAAGCTTCACAATCCACAAATGGTTGCTTTTCATGTCAGACAATGAAATGAGTGAAGTTGGAGGGAGGCCTTTTTAGCCCCAGCAAAGGGGATTGGAGTTATTGCCAATGCCCTTATCTCTTCCAGATTTCTTTACAGATTTCTTGGCCTCAGCATGGGTCTTAGAATGAACAGAGGTCATGGGCTGTGACTCTACTCTTGAGGTACCCATGGAAAGATCACTGACCTGCCTGAGAGTCAGCAGCCCTGCTTTTGGCCTTCTCTGTGCCACTTGCTGTTGTAACCTCCACCTAACCTTGCCCAGCCTTCTGTTTCTCCATTTAAAACAAAAGGGTCCCCTGGTGGCAGTGGGTGGTTTTTAGCTTTCATTACCTTGTTTCTTACCATTTGCAAAACACTTTCATAGCTACTCCATACTGTTTCTAGAACTTCCCGTAGGTGGTTAGGGTAGGAGATTGGATAGCACAAGGCCAGCGGGTCTGACATCCCTGAGTTCAGATTCCAACTCAGCCACTTAATGTCTGTGGAACTTCATTCATCCTTACTTAGCAAAAGGAATAATAGCGAGACCAAGCTTATAGAATTGTTGTAAGGAATGAAAGGAGACACAAAGGCAGGCTAAGGTCCAAGACGTCTTTGGTTATTAAGGACCATTTGTTACCAGTCATACAAGTTGCGACCTTGGTATGGTTTTCAGAGAATTATTGGGTATAGAGATAAAAGGCAATATGCCCAAATCTGTGTAGCAACCACAGATTGCCACTGTGCAACCACAGGTGCCATTAAACCAGCAACTTTTCCTGTGCCAAAACTCGCAGAAAGAGGAAAGCCCAAGAAAAATCTATAATGGCTAATGGGCTAAAACTGCCAATTTGATTATGTTTTTACACTGTTTTTCTTAACTATTTTGATGGACTAAAAACACTACCAAATTTCCAGGTATCCAAACAAACAAACAAAAAAAAGAAAACCCTCCAAAACATGAAGAGGGCATTGTTTGGCCTTACAGTCAGTTCTTTTGTTTAGCAAATATTTATTCAAAGCACTGAGTTAGCTGCTAATTTTGAATAAACTAACTGAAATATCAAGTAATTTGTAAACACATTTTAAGAGCAAGTGTCACCTCATTTTCTAGGGGAGAAACTGATTCCTACTTACTCTTCTGATTTCTCTCAGGAACAGGAATCTGTCCCAAAGAAGAATGATTAAAACTTGCTGTCTGTCTGATAAGGGTGGGGAAGGTGAGCAGAGTTTGCCCTCCAGCTGTTGCTCAGAGTCACAAAAACATTTGCAAAGCCCTTCCTGATAATACAAAGAGAATCAACAAATATTTGCTACCTCCTATTCAAGGTACTAGACCTGGGCACTACAAATACCTAATTTGTTTTCTCAATCCAAAACACATCTTTCCCCTGACCACCGACCCTCCCCCCAAATTGAGTAATTTAAGCTGAGGCTGAGTTGTTTTTTTTTTAAACTGGTAAAATTAATTGTGAATCCTAATCAATAACACGTTGAAGTCAGTGGCACAGAGTTAAACTGACAAGGCGACAAATCTAAAAGGAATAACTGAACGATTGAACAAAGTCCTGTCACAAGTACCTGGCTCATCTGGAAGACACGGACAAGTTCTGGGGCTCCTCCAGGCCAGCAGGAGATAGCTTAACATAGACCTCTCCTGCCTTTCTGTGGCATCAGTGCTGAAGACTTTAGGGGAGATTTCACAATCTGTTAGACCTAGCCTCTCCCGGGAAACACTGCTCCTTTGTCAAGGTTTCAGCTGTCTACTTCTGCTGCCCCACTTCAGCCCTGCCCAGGATTTCCCCTTTCCTCTAAGAGTCCCCCTCCTTCCTAACACACTCCTACCTAACCGAGTAACAGCTCACCAGCTCACCTTCTCTAACCTGCCGGGCCCTGTGAGGCAGACGACCAGGGCCTCTGGACCACTAACTTTTCCTGTGCCATAACTCAACAGAGAGGTAGGCTCAGTGACAGGTTTACAGGAGAGCAGGACTTTAAATAGCTGAGGTCAGTGTCTGGAGGCTTCCCGGCAATAACCACTAACAGCATCCCGCCGCCAGCGAGACTACTGGCCACTCGGTTACCCACTCTCAACTATTTCTGATTTTCAACTTTATTTTCAAACACATCCTCAGAAATCCTGACCCTCAGCAGATTGACAGCACAGCCCTCTTTATATGAAGCCTTGTTTATGGGCCACAATTCTCCCGACAGATTTACAAGTGTCTGTGGAGTTTTAAAAGACAATTGCTTAACAGGCATTAAGTGAGACACATAGGACTGTGTAAATATTTTAGCTGGAATAGGGGATTTTTTTTAAATGTCTTAGCCAAATATTGCATTAAATCTGAAAACGGTGGCAAACTGATTAGCAGCAGTCGCCAGCTTCATGCTTTGCCAGTGATTCGTGTGGCCAAGAATAGATACCAGATTCCGTCCACCAGTTGAGCTTGGGTGTTTTAAAATAATTCTCCACCCTTTACTTTCTTCTCCTTTTTTCTTTTTAAATTTCTTTCTGGTTTATCTAGATATAAACACACTCCAGAGTAAAAAGTTACGGGTAATGTGACTAACCCAGTAGAGGCCGAAACGGGAACGGGGGCCCAGAGGTCAGAGAAATTGTGGAAGGCTTGCAGCTGTCCTGGTTGAGCAATGGGGAAACAGGTTGCTTTTTGCTAATGGGGCTTATGCATCTTAATCACTGGTCTCTTTGCAGACAGCGATTGCACTGCTGGAAGGATCAACTCTGTTACCCCTGCCCCTTACGGATTCCCTTGAATCGTAAAGAGGCAGGCCTGTTGCCTTCAAGATTTATATGTCCTGGAGAATCTGTCATATAACGTTAGTAAAAGCTACCATGTAATAAGCATTTTGGCTCTAGAGGAAGTGCGTGTTTCTCTTTAAGTTTATTCTGAGAGAGAGAGAGAGAGAGAGGGAAAAAGAATCCCGAGCAGGCTCTGCACTGGCAGTGTGGAGTCTCATGCAAGACTTGAACTCACTAACATGAGATCATGACCTGAGTCGAAATCACGAGTCAGATGCTTAACTGACTGAGCCACCCAGGCACCCCAGGAAGCATTTTTTTAATTTAAGAATTCCTATTGGGAAACAATTTTCCTCATTTGAGCATTGCATAGGATGTATTGCTTAACCTCAAATATAATTTCTGTGAGAATAAGGCATATACTACCTAGTGGGGCTTTGCTCTGCCTTTGCTGATCCCATCAGCAACCTCTTAATTTTCACCTACTCATTTTCACTAAAGACACTCCTTAATGCAAATACTCAATTGATTGCCCAAAAATATAGGTTCTATCTCTTCTCCACAAATGGCTTGGGTTTTTCTTTAAGTTTATTTATTTATTTTGAGAGAGAGAGAAACCATGCATGTGCATGCTGTAGGGGCAGAGACAGGGGGGGAGAGAGAGAGAGAGAGGAGAAGAGAAGAGGGGAGGGGAGGGGAGGGGAGAGGAGAGGAGAGGAGAGGAGAGGATACCAAGTAGTTCCCTTACCATCAGCATGGAGCCTAATGTGGGGCTCAAGCTCCCAAAACGCGAGATCATGACCTGAGACCAAATTAAGAGTTGGATGCTCAACTTGGTTGGATGCCACTGAGATGCTTCTGGATTTTAATCCTGTGTCCAGACCATTTGATATTGTTGGTTCACAGGTCTGAACATCTTAAAATAATGTGTTTATAATTGTATAAATGTGTACTTCGGAAATCTGAGTGCTTAATGTAAAAATCCCTGTAGACTTTGCCCCAAGCCCATTCAGATAACTCCACTGGTGTTGGTGATAGTGTAATTTACATTCCAATTAAATGGGGCAAGAAGGGCCTTTCAGAAAGGCTGCTTTCATGGACAGACCTCAAACCTAGCCTTATGTTGTGGTTAAATCACAAATTATTTTATATCAACTTTTGCATGTCACCAGTCACAGTCACCTTTGAGTAAATTACCTCAGTGCATGGGTGATCGTCTCATATTTTACATTCTAGTGTAAAATCCCTTCAGATGCCCTAGCCCCCATATCACAGTGACAGGCACAGTTGTAGCTTACGTGTAGCTAGCCACGTCTGCAAGGCACAAGTACAGAAGGCACGGTTTTATTTAAAGAAATCTCTCTCTTTCATCACTCCCATTTTGGTATAAGCTGTGTTGTACCAAAAGCAGTTTGACCATAGGTATCAAGGACGCTAACAATGTTTTTCCTATTTTACCCATAATTCCACTTTTCGGAAACAAAGAAACAGTCTTAAACTGAGTAAGTTTTCCTGGGCACAGTTGTTACTTAAAGCCTGATTGGCTACAAGAGTAAGGGAGAAGGGACTGCACTGTTCAACTGTAGGGTCACTGTTAGATAACCTAGAGTTCATCTGTTGGATGAAATTTGATATGGCTGTTAAACACAATGCTTGTGCATTCTGTGAACTAATATGAGAAAGTGTGTTTGATATCTTTAATTGAATAAAGGTACATACATTTCTCTTTCAAATACAAGGGTATAAAACATATGTATATGTATAAACATATATATAAAGGCAGTCCTTATAAAACTAGGAGGGGAGTGTGTGAGGAAGAGGCCAAAACACTTTTAAAAAGGTACGAAAGTATTCTGGTCATGATAGCATGAATGACTTTCCTCCGACTATTTTTTTAATAAATATTTTTCAAGTTTCCTCATAATACTTTTTAGAAGGGGCTTGCTGCACTCCTCCCCAAAATGAGTTCCCATCCCCTTCAGACGCTCAGGAACTTTGTGATTGGGGCTGCCTGCCTAAGGCTTCCTATTAACACAGTCTACCTGGAGATCAGGGCTTTGGCTGAAGGTGCCTTTTTCTTCCATTATAACACACTTTCCCATCTATTGCTTGAAATCCCCAGCCTTTTCAAACTAGTCTGAGAAATTAATTTATACTAATGTGTTAATGAATTCTTCTTCAATAGTGTTTTCTTTTTTAACTCATATGTATGAGTGCCTAAAGAGATCTTCTGAAGTTGGCATCTTCATTTCAAGGGAAAGCTTCCGATGGTGATGATTTTTATGGGGACCTTGGGAAGGGATGTTTTTAAATAAATGGATGGATCACTTAACACCCTATAAATCAAGTCATGCCCGATCCGTCTATATTTAGGCCCAGTCATGGGTAGGTGATTAATGAATATTTTTCATGCTGATGTCTCGCAGACCAAGGCTGTGTCTATAACCACATAATCATCACAGTGGAAATTCTGACTCAGCTGTGATGTTTGATGGGGGGGACTTTTGAATAGTGCCTTAGACAATTCCGTGCAAAGGCTGTAGCTGGTGGCCCAGCTTCGCAAGTCTTTCCAAAAGTCCTAAAGCATGTTGGCATGTCCTCACTTGGCCCTGTCACTTCTGCTTAAATTTTTTCATGGAGAATACTCATGATCATGGGACATTAAGGTGAATTTGATCTTGGGCAGCCTCCCTCTGTGAAGTGAATCAGCATCATGGGACTCCCCTGGGCTCAAGCTTCCTGGTGGGTTTATTTTTACACAAAATTCCTCTGAGGAAATGAGTACCCACTCTTCATCAGAGTAGCTCTAGACAGTATCTTCTTGGATGGAATGATTTTCTTCATTTTGCTATTCTCTCTCTAGCTTAACTACTTAAATAAGGGGCTATAGAATCTGTCTCCACTTACTTCACCCCTCCCCAGTTCAGCTTCCTCCTTCTATCCCCTAGTC
The DNA here is from genome assembly GCF_008692635.1 of Crocuta crocuta. Lineage (NCBI taxonomy): Eukaryota > Metazoa > Chordata > Mammalia > Carnivora > Hyaenidae > Crocuta > Crocuta crocuta. Next base: position 1,842,615 of record NW_027531308.1, read on the forward strand.
CCTGAATCTGCTTCTGAAAAGACCAGAGACCTCTGTGTTGCTAGAATCAGTGGCCACTTCTCTGTCTTCTGTGTGACCTTTCAACAGTATGGCACAGAGCTGACTATTCTTTTTTCCTTGCAAGACTGGGTTCCTCTCAGACCATGTGACTCCACACCCCTACTTTTCTTTCCCGCTGCTCATTCTCCATCCTTTGTGGGCCTTTCCTCCACCACCCATGTGCCCAGGGTTTGTCTTATAACCCCTCCCTTCTTTGGCTACATTTTTTCTATCCCATCCGTGCAGCGTAAACTGCAGACTTTTACATACAACATGAGCATCTAATTGACATCTCAGACTTAACATGCCCTAAATAACACTCTTGATTTCCCTCCTCAAACTTACGGCTCTCTCCCTTACTCTAGTCAAGTCTCTAGCCAGGTATCTTCAAAGTGAGACTTTTCCTGACTATTTTACTTAAAGTGACAAGTCTCCTACTCCTGTGGCACTTCGTGACCTCCTTTCCCTGATCAGGCTGGTTCTAGCTCCAGCTCCTTGAATGCAGTGCCTTTGAATCAAAATCTAGGTGATTCAAAACACAGGACATTAAAGATCTGGGAAAGAAAACATCTCTGTGTCCCTGAGGTCCAGTCATGCTATTACCACTTCACTTGTCCCAAAAGATAAATACGTTCCCATCATGCTTTACTTTTACTCATTGTATTTCCTCTTTCTGAAACGACTTGCCTCTTTCTTCATTCTCCTTGGCTCGCTGGCTAACTCCTCCTGAACTTTTTGCAATTGAACTCATAAGTTACCTATTTTGAAGAACTTTCCCTGGCCACCACCTCCCAATCCCAGTCTGAGTTGGAAGCCCCTACGCAGTGTCCCATGACACTGCACTATACTACAATTTGTTGATTTCCTTATCTCTCTCTGTTTCTAGATTTTTTTAGAGGAAAAATGACCAATAGCTCTGGGTAAATAGTCTCCCACCCCAAACATTTAACACAGTGCCATAGGGCAGGTACTCAATGTTTTGAATGTATGAATATTTGTGTAACCCGTGTATGTTCATAGTAAGCCTGGAAACCACCCTGTCTCCTGTGATCTAAGAACAATGTACTCCAAAACCTCTGTAGAGAAACAAAGCTGTCCATATGGTTTGATGGAAAGAGGATGGGCACCTCCAATCTTTTATTTCCTTGTTGGAAGGGATACCTCTACCTCCCTGTAAGGCATCTTTATTCTGTGCTAGGTCCAAACTTGGCGTAAAATCCAGCATCTTCTTTAGTATTCACAGTCCATGCTCACAGCAAGCACTGTAAGTTGAGGAGGGGGGTGCCCGAGAGACCAGCCCCCCCCAACTCAATGTTTCCTCTCTTCCTATCTTTCTTCCTCTGTATCCATCTATCCTTCTGAAAGAGACCCAAGCTCTCTTCCTCATTTATGAAAGACAATGCCCATCTCCTTAAACCCAGAATATTAGATAACACTCCACCTACCCAAGCCCTCATCTAAGTATGGTGAGATGCTTGACCCCAAAATTAATCAAAGATTTTGTTTCCAATAATGACCATTTTCTTTCTAAGAATTCTGAATCTAGCTTTTGAGATTAAAAATACCTGTATCTCAAAAATAAATAAATACATAAATACATACATACATAAGTCTGTATCTCCTATCAGAATTCATGAATGTGAATGAACATGGCATGATATCCAGTCTGTTTTCTCCAGTCCATATATCCATCTACATGGATTGTACATATACATATCAAGAGACATATTTTTCACATATCTGAGTATATATACACATCTATATGTGTATGCGTGATGCTAGAGCCAAATGCTATCAAGACACTAAGATCTGTACTGCTTGTGTATAAGACTCCACCTCTCCCATTTGGCGGTTTATTCATTTATTTAGTAAATACTCATTGAGTGTCTTCTCTGGGCTAGATATTATAATAGATGCTGGGAATAGAACAGTCTGCAAAATATACTCTTTCTGACTAATGAGAGAGACAGTCAGTCATGAAGGTTATAATTACAAAGAAGAAGTATCAGTGCTATGAGACTATAGCAGAGGAAGCCTCATTACAGTACAGAATGGAGGGTTGAAAAGAAATACTGATGAAGTGATCTCTGCGCTGAGATGAAAACAATGACGAACCACTAACTAGGCCTTGTTACTAGCAGCACAGGAGAATGTCACTGGAGAAGGAACACACTGATGCTGAACTTATCATGTTTGTAGAAATGAGAGACAGTCATGTGGCTAGGGCACAGAGTGTGGCCAGGAGAGCGAGGCTGGGAAGGCAAAGAGGAGCCAGCCCAGGCAGGGCTTTGGAAGGGCCAATCTGGAGAAGCAATGGAAGCTACTGGCACGTTTAAGCAGTGGGTTGGTATAATGAGATGTGTATTTATAAAGCTCACTGACTCCAGTGTGAAGAACAAATCAGAAGGAGGCAAGGGTATACGTGAGACGACCAAGAAAGAAGGTACTGAGGCAGCCTGGTGGGGAGTGACAGACCCAAGAGCCCTTTTGGAGGTGAAACTATGGTCTAGACATGTCATTTTGGGAGTTGTCGTCCTCACAATGGTTACTGCAATGTTTACGTGCATGGAATTTTCTTGAGGTAGAGAGCATAGCATGAGAAGAAAGCAAATGGTAAAATACGGTAATGCTTAATGGCTGATTGTAGAAGGATGAGGCCACAAAGGAGACAGGATAGTCAGAGGTAGGAGGAAAGCCAGGAGTTGGAGCCCTGAGCTAGGGGACAAAGTATTTCAGGATGGGCAAGAGTTGAGCAAAGTGGAATCCTGCTGGGCAGTGAGCCAAGACAAGATTAAAAAGAAGGGCACTGAGAGTACGATGGGTTCCTTGGTGACTTCAGAGTGTTTTCTCAGTGTCATCAGAGGGGTGAGGTGAATGTCAATGGGTGTGAAAGTATGTGGTGAGTGAGAAATAGAAAATGTGAGCCTGAGCAATTTTTAGAAGATGGTTTGGATATGAAAGAGATTCAGATATTTATAACATGATGATTTGTTTACTAAACATGTAAATATTAGAAATGTCAACTTAATTCAAAGAGTTTGTGGGATGATTGTTAATGTTTCCTGATTCTTGGAAATGAAAAGAGTACAGTCGTGTACAATATGTTATCTTTCTAGGCTTAGAAGTGTTTAAATATTTCAGATGGATAAAAAATATTGCAGATAGCATGTTCCTATTCAATATACAGAGGGTTTTTCATGAACATTTCATTTAGTCCTCATGAAATTTTATATATCAAGAAACTAAGGGAGGCGCCTGTGTGGCTCAGTCGGTTAAGCGTCTGACTTCGGCTCAGGTCTGACTTCGGCTCAGGTCATGATCTTACGGTTCGTGGGCTCGAGCCCCACGTCGGGTTCTGTGCTGGCAGCTCAGAGCCCAGAGCCTGTTTCAGATTCTGTGTGTGTCTCTCTCTCAAAAATAAATAAAAACTATTAAAAATATTTGGGGAAAAAAACTAAGGTATTAAAATAACTTTCACAGTCAATCAATGGCATGGAAAACTAAGAAATAAATGTATTTTTAGATTAAGAATAGTTCAAGGAAGAGGATTTTCTGAAGTATTGATTGTTAATATGTGTATATATACACTTATATATATAAGCATTATACTACAAGAAAATGCCAAAGCTTAGGTTCCATTTTTTTAAGTTAGAAAATTCTTTTTTTTTTAATATTTATTTATTTGTTTTGCGAAGAGGTGGGGAGAGCATGAGCAGCAGGGGAGTTGGGGAGAGAGGGAGAGAGAGAATCCCAAGCAGGCTCCATACTGTCAGCACAGAGCCCAAAGCAGGGCTCAATCCCATGGACTGTGAGATGATGACCTGAGCTGAGATCCAGAGGGAGATGCTTAACTGACTAAGCCATTCAGGTGCCCCTAAAAGTTAGCAAATTCTTTAAGTGCCCAGCCAGTATTTGTCTTAAATCCAATTATTTATTTAATGGGTCTTTTTTTTAATATAACATTTATTGGTACCTTTTGAAATTAATGGGTATCATTCGAAGACTAATGTGTTTGATTTCTCAAGTACATGTATATTTCAAACTTTAGATCCATGGTAACTGTTGAAATGAAGGCACAGTCACATCTAAGATTTGAAGAATCACTCTACCTTGCAAAAATAAGCACAGAAATAACATTCTTCACTTATCTGTTTATTATGGTTTTAAGACTTTATGGGTTTAAGAGTTTCTAATTAGCTTTTTAAAAAATGACTTGAGATATAATCACATTTCCTATAATTCACCCATTTAAAATGTACTATGTAATGATTTTTGGTGTATTCACAGCAAACCATCACTACAACAATTTTAGAAAATTTTCATTACCCCCAAAAAACCTCATACCCTTTAGTTATCACCTCCTCAAGCTCTCCACCTTTCCCACCCCCAGCCATAGGCAACCATCATCTACTTTTGATCTCTCTAGATTTGCTTATTCTGGACAGTTCATATAAATGAAATTATACAATTGATAGTTCTTTGTGATTTGCTTCCTTCACTCAGCATAATGCTCTCCCAATGGATTTTGAGCCATAAACACTGTGTATATACAGACACGAAGCAGCACTGGCATATGTGAATCTCTCTGTATGTCTACGTTACTTTGTGTTAATGAGGTGACCCAGGTACCCTGCATAGAAGGCCTGTGGTTTCACTCCTAATACCCAGTTGCCCAGTCAAGTTTTTTTCAGCACTCGGGATACAGATTTTTTTCCTTTAGGTGAATACAGTCACTAAGAAGAATGATTTGGACATAATAAATATATCAGCTGAATTTCTAAACCAAAGGTAATGAATGAAAATACCTTTGATTATATATAGGTTGTCCACACCAGAGTCATTAATGTACAGTTGTCTGATTTGAGCCCAGAAATTTGAGTTTAGGGGTCTAGTTAGCAGAATATGTCCGGCAATCCACTACAGAAGATAATTAATATAGGTCTCTTGTAGAATAGATTTTCTATTTCCCCTATCCCAGGACTTCCTCTAATACCACTTATCACTTACCATGCTAAGCCTTAAGATACCCCCTGTATTTAGTATCAGAGCTCAGAAACTTGAAATAGGCACTTTTTATTTCAAGCTTTTATCATTTGTGTTTGACCTAAATCAACTTGAAGTCTTCCTTCATGTAGTCTTTTTCTAAAGAAGTTTTTTTCTTTTAAAAATAGTACCCTCTCTTTGTGCCTACCTTTAATAACCAAAGTTGAAAAATTCTTAATATTTTCCTAGTTTTATGTATAATTTTCCCCTTCCATAGAAACCCCTGAATTGTAGCTAGCCAAAAGCTGTTTTTATTTTACTGTTCTAACGCATTGGATTTAATGTAATTCCCTAGCCATTCAGTTCAAGGCCGATGCCATGAAAAAGAACTGTGTAGTTTTCTTGTGCTAATATTGTGATTTTGATTTCTGAATTTTTTTTTTTTAGTTTCTTTTGATAAAAGTGTGTTTGGGAGTAGAAATCTAGAAGGGGTGTGTATGTGTGCGCGTGTGCATATGTGTGTATTTCGTGTGGAAAACACTAGGAAGGACACTGTACTGTGTGGGTATTGCTAAAAAGAGATACTGGAGTACAGTACGTTAATAAGGGAGGAAATAATTCACATGGTTCACATGCAGTTCACATTCCTAGGAACAGTCGTTACTGTGTGTCCCACCCCTTGTTGTTGGTGACCCATTCACTACAGTGTCCAAGGGCAGAGATTTTAGTCTGGGTTTTTCACTGATATATCCTCAGTACCATTATAAGTTGTGTATATAGTTGACACACGAGGGGATACTTGGCAAACTGATGTGTGTGTTGAGTGAATTCCTTTAGGATAAACTCTTTAATCCAGCATTCGATGCCCTTTTTATCTGACTCTGATTTATATCTCTCACATAAACCCTATTGATAAAAGATTTGCTTTAGTCACAGTTCTGAACGTTGCTACAACAGTCCTCTCTGATGGCCCTTGGAGCTTGGGGCTTGTGGAAAGGTTGGGAAATTTGTAAAACTGAAGAAGTAAAACTGGCACAGAGCCCTGGAGGGAGTGGAGTAGGAATTAGGTAAGCAGAGAAGAGAGCCTTCCAGTCTAAAAAAGCAGAGTGTAGGTAAATCTCTCCTTTCCTCTAAAAATAAATTCTCACTCCACTAAGCCCGCAGGTCCTTCAACTCAGAGAGAGAAGCAGGCTCCGTGTTCTCCTAAAAAAATGCCCATGGACGTTTGAGCAATTAATTAGACATGTCTTAGGTTTTGATTAATTAATTATATCTAGGCCTTGCCTCTGTATCCTTGCATCCTACCCATGTTTTTTAAAGTGGCTCAACAAACTCTATTCCTTATTCTTAAGGGTCAAAAACAAAAAAAACAAGATAACCACCTTTGACCTTAACAGCCTCATATCTGAAATCTTAAAACATTCAAAGCCCTATCTTTCAATGAAATGCTTCACAAACACTCCTCTTTCAATGAGTTAAAATAATTCTCTCCATTTAGTGTCCAATATTCCCTTATGTTTTGCTTTTCAATATTTAATCTCTCTCTTTCTCACACCAGTCACTTAGTAGCTAACTTCAGGAACCAATATATTTTTAATTCTGACCCATATTTAATAGATAATGAGGAAGAGAATGTCGGGTGACTATGGCTTTACATTGGAACCACTGGCATGGCCTGTGTCTGAGGCAACCTTGGTGGTCTGGCGATATTGTAAATGTGCCCTCTGGTTAGACAATAAGCGACATTTGTGGATTTGTCAGTGACCTCTCCCCTTTGTGCACTGCCGGTCTCCAGTGTCATCATTAATTAGTCTTCAGGTCTCCCATTTGTCTGCCAGAAAGCATCTCAGATAAGCCAAGTTAATAAGTAGGAGCGGGCGAGCTGCCTGGCCACCGGAACGTGCAACGGCGTGGGGGCGGTCGGTGAGCTGGTCAGAGGGCGCCCCTCTCCTCTGATCACGGGGAGAAGTTTAATTCTAACAGGCCACATGGGAGGCTGGGCTGGTTGGGGCTCAGGGAGGACCTCTGAGCCCAGCAAGGGAGCTGCTCTTACACAGACTGGCTTCAGTTTCTAATATCAGAACCGTGAGGCCCAGAGGCCTGGGGCTCTTGCTTCATACTTGTTTCATGCTTCCTCAGAAGCTTCTTCAGGGAATCCTAACAGTGGGTGGTAGAACTTCAGCAAAGGAACAAAAATTATTATCCCTGTGTACCAAACAGAGAGCACATTTCTGTAAATCGGATGCATGGCGTTTGTAGTCACTGATTCTCAGCCATGACTCTCTTACCATTCTGGATCAGGCATGTTTCCCAACCAATTTTCCTAAATCGTAAAAATAACAGATAGTATTTGTGAGACCCCTTGCCAGTGCCGGGCATTCTGCAAACCATCTTATGTGTGTCGTCTCACTTAATTCTTATATTAGGTCTGGGAGGGGGTCCCTGTTGTGCAGATGAGAGAAACTAGCCACAGCCCCCCACCGAGCCCAGGTAGGACTTGAGCCAAGCACAAGCCCTTCACCATACCGCTGAATGGCCTCAAAATCTGAGCTGTTCTCTGGACCCCGTGGGCTCTCTCACCACAGCCAGGACAAAGGAAGAGCCACAATGATCAATCTTTTTAATTTATGCAGAAGTAGAGGTTTTGCTTTTCTTATTGAAAAAACAAGCTGTGCCTTTAGCTTTGGTCTGGCTAAGGAGAAGTAACCTTGAAGAAATTATTGTCATGGCTTTAATTATGTCCTTTTACTGAAGTACAGGCACGCCTTACCATATGTTATCTGTGTTCATGAAAAATAGTTTCTATAAATGGAATTGTTAGAATTTGGACAAGGTAGAGGGCTAAAGACTTTAAATTCTCCCAATTTATACTGTTAGAAACTCCAGCTTTCTTTTAAATATGACTACTCATGTTCTCAAAGTCATGGCTGGATTTCATCAGGAAAGTTTATGTGGCCGTGAAAGTTCATTGGAAAATGCTGATTCTTGAAAGCAGACACCTTCCAAAGTGTTTCTGACCAATCTCCTGCTTGTAGGTCGACCCTCAGAACTAATCTGGAGGGTAATTTCTGCTGCCTTGCTTATGAGTTATGCCGTAAAGGAGTGGATGTTTGAGGGGGCTCTTTAGAGGACACTGAGCCCTTTCAAATTAATACGGAACAACCACAGTGTTTGCAGAGTAGAGACTGGGACCCTTGGTCCCAGAAAGAAAGGAACGAGGGGAAAAATGAGGACGTCATGCTGTACTCCTGGAAATCCCACTCTGAGTCTGGGGTCAGCATTGCTAAATTTTTTAAAAAAAAATTTTAATATTTATTTATTTTTGAGAGACTGAGAGAGACAGATCATGAACAGGGAAGGGGCAGAGAGAGAGGGACACACAGAATCGGAAGCAGGCTACAGGCTCTGAGCTGTCAGCACAGAGCCCAATGAGGGGCTCGAACCCACAAACCGTGAGATCATGACCTGAGCCAAAGTCGGATGCTCAGCTGACTGAGCCACCCAGGTGCCCCATCATTGCTAAATTTTTTAAACCTTCCTTCACATAAGAATGTAGTTAAGGGGCACCTGGGTGGCTCAGTCGGTTGAGCAACCAACTCTTGATCTCTGCTTAGTTTCATGATTTCATGGTTCTTGAGATGGAGCCCCACATGGGTCTCTTTGCTGACAGTGTGGAGCCTGCTTGGGATTCTTTCCCTCCATCCCTCCCAACCTCTCTTCACCTCTCTCTCTCTCTCTCTCTTTCTCTCTCTCCCCTTCCCTGCTTGCATACACTTGCACACACACACTCTCTCTTCTCTCTCTCCACCCAAAAATAAAAAAGAATAGAATGTGGTTAATATGAGGAAATCATATGCTTTGGCCAGATATACACAGAACTTTCTGGAGAAGTTTTGGGACAAGTAAATGACACCTCCATGATGACTTCATAGCGATTAATATAATTAAAGGTAAAACATAAATACATACCATACAGAAGGTATTAGAGGTATTTGAAAGATGTTTAAACTTTGGATGGGAAAGGGCTTTATGCCAGTGGCAGCACATCAGGGAGACTTTTTAGGATGAGTGGGACTTTGTCCAGTGCAGTGGTAAGTATGTATGAGACTCCAGCAGAATGGATGGAGAACCACATGGATGCAGAGGTGGAACTGGGAATGTTAGCTGATAGGATTTGGAAACACTGTCGAATTTTGATTTGGTTGGTCAAATGTATGTCAGAGATAGACCTGAAAGGTGCAGATGGAAAGGAAAGGGCCAGGAGTTTGAATTTAATTAGCGCGAGCACCCATTCATGGTTTTGTCTTGTCTTACAGCTTTCCCTCTTTGTTTTCAGTGGATGATCTTGCCTTATAATTCACACTGACCAGAGAAAACTCAACAAACCTCAAAGTTAACCCTGATCTTCTCTCCCTTACAACAGAACAACAGAAAGATCATAACGTTCCACTATTCCCCATCTCAGCAAATAGTAGTCATTACCACTGTGATGGTGCACTGTGGATTATATGGGTTTCCAAATGACCAAATCAGAACTGTCTAATTTGAGGGGGTGTGATTATCCAAAAAGCTATCTATTATAGATTACATATTATATATTATAAATTATTTATAAATTCTATCTGAAGCACATCACATGTAAAACAATTCCACATGTGTTAGTGGAATATTAATGGGAAGAGTGGGTGAATGGGAAGCCTAAAATGAGAGGTACAGTCCTCCCTGACCTGGGCTTGTTTCTCATGCTGGGCTGGGGGTGGGTCCAGGCAACTCAGTTGCTTGGGAATTTCTGCAAAATCTATTTCAAGCTCTACTTTTGGAGCACACATCTGAAGAGGATCAGGGCCTTTAATTCCCTGGGAATTCAGTAGTTTTTTCCTCTCTTTATTTTTGAGAGACCAAAAGCACAGTATTTTCTGCATCTCTGAAAGGAAAGTTAAAGGTGGTGCATTTCTGTTGCTGAAGAAGGGTGTGGAGGGAGCTATTTTTGTTTGTTTGTGTTGATTCAGTTTTGTTTTTATTTTTGCCCTGGAATTTGCTTAACCAGTGATTGATAAGGATTTTGCACACTTAATACCAAAGAGCATAGCACAGAGCATAAACTCAACAATTACTTGTTCTTCAGTAAATCTAACACCCAGCTTTTCTTCACAGCAAGTGAAAAACAGATGATGGTGGTATGCAAGGAGTCACCAAAGGAGTATCTCCAGCCTTTCAAAGACAAACTGGAGGAGTTCTTCCAGAAAGGTAGGGGACTGCATCAGCTACATATCCACAAAACTCTGAAACATCTGCCATTCCCCAGACTATTCTCTGAGGCCCACAACCCATCACATCCCTGCTGACCACCAGCAGCTCCATTGATTTTACCAGTCCATCTTCTTGTGGTGGTTACGTACTCAGTATAGATTGAATTGTCCTGCTACTTTTATATCACCTTTCAAACCCTTTTTTAACATGTTAAGTGCTTTGACATTACTCCTGTTCTTGTAAACTTTTTGAGGGAAGACTTCTTCTTTGTCTCTTCATGGATCCCAAGGGGATCCTCAGTATATGTTACCTGATGAACGACATACATTCAAGGCTTAGACAAGTCATGCCTTTCAGATTTGCAGTTAGCCTGAACAAGCAGATGGTGATTATCTCCCTAGGTTTATCAGTGTAGCATTTTGGAAACTTGTGTTGTATTTTTTTTTTTAGTGTTTGTTTATTTTTTTGAGAGAGAGAGGAAGAGAGAACATGTATGTGCCAGTGAGTGTGGTTGGGGGAGGGGCAGGGAGAGAAATAGAGAATCCCAAGTAGGCTCCACATTGTCACTGAAGAACCCAACATGGAGCTCGATACCAGTTTAATGAGATAATGGCCTGAGTCAAAATCAAGAGTCAGACACATAATATGCCCCTTTTGTTGTATTTTTATTCCTTTTTCAGAATGGAAAATTGGGGCCAATTTGAGGTTAGTAGATGGAAGTCATAGGCACGAGACTATTTATCTGGTGCATTTATGCACTTATTTGGAGATCTTTCGAAGTTATGTTCCTTCCTCCATGATTCTGGCAGGGGTAGGGAACTTTGGTTGATCTCTATTATAGTGAACGAAGAAGCTTAATGCCTTGTGGATATTTTTTCTATTTGAATCATTCAAATCCAGCTAATGATGTGAATCGAAAATAAGTGTGGGGCACAAACTTGCAATTATAAATTAAGTCATGGGAATGTATTGTACAGTATGGGGACTATAGTTAATAATACTGTATTGTATATTTGCAAGCTGCTAAGAGAGTAGATCTTAAAAGTTCTCATCACAAGAAAAAAAGTGTTGTAACTATGTGTAGTGATGGATATTAACTAGACTTATTGTGATGATTCTTTTGCAATATATACATAAGTGATTATGTTGTACCTCTGAAACTAATATGTTAAGTGTCAATTATATCAGTAAAGAAGCATGGAGTAGTTAGAGGGAGCTTTTGTCTTTGCTAGAAAGTCAAAGGAAATACACGCAGGAACCTCTGGGGATGTATCAACATGTTCTTTCTGTCTGCTAATAAGGTCCCATGATACCACACCATCAACAAAAGACCATTTAAGCGGGGTGAATCCATAAAGTATGGCCAAACCACCTTGGGAATTGGCAGGAAAATTCTCAGTCCATGAGTCAGAGAAACTCCATTCTAGCTGTTCCTTCGGTGCAGAGATCATTGTTCCCTCCGCCTTGGTGAGGGCTTGTTTGTGTGGAAGCAGAAGTCAGGAGTTCTCTCTTGGCCGCTGCTAAACCTCTTAGATGAGGGAAGCGATGTCATCACACAAAGTACCATCCTAAGAGCAAAGAGCAATACCACCCCTTAGGTGTTATGTGACTAAAATGAGGTGTGCTTTGTATGTGAGTTATCCCAGTAGATACATTGCTTTAGTATTATGCCACATAAATAAAAAGCATGAAGGATTTCCTTTTGCTGACCCCCTATTAAAAATTTCTGCTTTTTTCCCCTGCTAGATGTTTATTTATTTAATTTTTTTAATTTTTTATTTTTTTTCTTTTATAGTTTATTGTCAAGTTGGTTTCCATATAACACCCAGTGCTCATCCCCACAAGAGCCCTCCTCCATGCCCATCACCCCCCTTCCCCTCTCCCCCACCCCCATCAGCCCTCAGTTTGTTCTTAGCATTCAAGAATCTCTCATGGTTTGCCTCCCTCCCCCTCCCCAACTATTTTTCCACTTCGCCTCCTTCAAGGTCCTCCGTTAACTTCCTCCTAATCCACCTATATGTACAAATATATGGTATCTGTCCTTCTCTGCATGACTTATTTCACTTAGCATAACACCCTCGAGTTCCATCCACGTTGCTATGAATGGCCAGATTTCATTCTTTCTCATTTCCATGTAGTAGTCCATTGTATATATAAACCACATCTTCTTGATCCATTAATCGGTTGATGGACATTTAAATTTCTGCTTTTGATATATGTAGAATTAACTTGAAATGAGACCCGATTCTGTTTTTATGTTTAATTATTATTATCCTAAATCTGGAAAATTCTGCAGTGTATACATGTGGGTAGTATCAGCGTCTATGTCACAATGGCCTTATACTCCTTTTTCTCTTGGAACTTATACTGTCAATTCTATTTTTTGTTGTTGGAAAAAGAGAAAATACAAATAGATTTAGAACCTTGAACATCCTGGAAAGGGAATTGGCAAATCACTGTCTGGGGTGTAAGTTAGCTTCTTTGGTAAGTTTCTTGTGGTCTGTTCTGAAAGAGGAAATTGAGTCGAGGCAAACTGAACCTTATATCAGTGAGGTAAGGGTTGGTGACAGTAAGATGTTCTAGAAAAACCTTAGTGCAACCCTGGCTGCATGCTAGAATCACCTGGGAGAGATTTGTAAACATTCTTATACCAGGCCAAACTCCAGACCTTCCATCAGCATCTCTGGGGGTAGGACCAGGCATTAGCATTATTGATTTACTCCCAAGGTGATGCCAATGTGCAGCCCAGGTTGAGAACTTCCATGGTCCTGCTTAGATCACCATTCAGTGTGTCTTCAAAGATGTTTATTCAGTCAGGGGCACCAGTCAGTAAAGCACTGCTCCTATTCTCAGTGTTGTGAGTTCAAGCCCCACATTGGGCATGGAGCCTATTTAAACTTAAAAAAAAAAAAAAAAAAAAAANTTGTTCCTCTCTCCGTGACTGTCTCACTGGGAAAAGATCTCCCATTGAGTAAAGGTATCAGCTTTCCTTGAACCAGTATAGTGAAAGAAAGATGGGAAGGACATTAGGAATAATTTCAAATCATATTTAAAACAAAAACAGCTAAAACAAAGCACAAAGAGAATTTAAAGGAAAGCTACCATTTATACAGAATTTAAAAATTTTTAACGTTTATTCATTTTTGAGAGACAGAGTGTGAGTGGGTGAGGGGCAGAGAGAGAGGGAGACACAGAATCCAAAGCAGGCTCCAGCCTCTGAGCTGTCAGCCCAGAGCCCGATGTGGGGCTCAAACCCATGAACTGTGAAACCATGACCTGAGCCGAAGTCGGACATCTTACCGACTGAGCCATCCAGGCACCCCCAGAATTTTAAAATATAAAAATAAAATGTAATATTTTAGGAATCTTAAACATTCCCAATACAGTAATGGTGAAAAGAGGCCCTGTTGAAATAGCCTGTTACTGCTACCTTAGCTGACTTAGCTGAGTTTGGTCAAAAATCAGTTTAGAAGTGTACTGTCTGATATAAATGGCAGGCACTAGCCACATGAAGCTGTTAGGCAATTGAAATGTGGCTGATCCAATCTGAGATGTGCTCTAAGTGTAAAAGAGCAGATTTTGACAACTTAGTATAAGAAAACACAAAATATTTCATTTCTGATTTTTTGTGTATTGATTATACAGCAAAATAATATTTTGAATATATTGGGTTAAAAATAAGATACTATTATGAATATTAATTTACTTGTTTCTTTTAGATTTTAAGCATGGCTACTAGAAAACTGAAAATGATCTATGTGGTTCACAGTGTATTTCCATTGGCCAGCACTAGTCTAGAGTCACAGTCCCTTAGCCTCTCTCATTTCATTCCTTCACGCCCCTCTTCGAGTCCTTGCTCAGCTTGAAGCCTGGGTTACTGGAATGCAGTTTCAGGAGCGAGCCCCTCCCCACTTTTGCTCTGGTCCTGGCCGTTGTTTGGCTCACTGGTGGGGGTGGAGGCTTAACTGATAGAGATGGCAGCCTTCGGCTTCATCAAGCTTTTCCCCTGTGGCTCAGCAGGCAGGGCTCTGTCATGGTGCAGAATACACAAATGGACTGTCTCTTGGCCTCTGTGGGGTTCTAAATAGTAGTAACTTCTTTATGTAGATGTTTCAGTGATTGATAGTAAACATGGGATTTTCCTTCCACCATAAACATGCAATATTTACCCTGGATAATCAAATTTTTATGACAGTTATACAGCTTTAAGTATACTATCTCATCTAATATGCTATTCATTGTAAGAAACACCGTTATTACAAGTATTGCTAAGAATGAAAAATTGTTGACAGGTAAACTACAATGTGTCATAGATTATAAGATGTGCCCTGAAAGCATGTGCCAAAATATGAAAATTCCATCAAGCTTGAAGATGACATAATATGGTACTATAATTAGGCATATAGAGTCAGAGAGGAGGAATGTCTAACACTTTCAGGTAATTCAGGAAAGTCTTTCAGCCAAGGAGATGTTTTTGTTCTTATGGGGTGGTGGGGAGAAGAAGCAAAGATGGTGGTACTGATGGTAACAACAGTGGATGATAGTTAACCTTTGCAGAGTGCTACTGTATGCCAGACACTCTGGGGAGAGAAGCTCTTCTTTCTTGTTTAGTCCTCATGACTACTCTCTGGAATAAGCACTGTTAGCACCCTGTGGTACAGATGAGGAAATAGAGGAATAGGAATTCTCAGCAGAGAATGAAGGGCATTCCAGGCAGAGGAAAACACTGCAAAGCTCAGGATGGAAAGAAATGATGTATTTGGTGAATGAGAAGGGACTTGGTGTGGCTAGAGCACCGGGCATATGGGAAGAACACAAGATCAAAAAGGAGAATCCCAATATGACTTGCTAAACAATCTGAACTTTGTCTTTTAGGCAACATGGAGCCTTTGAAAAGTGGCAGGTATGGGAATGACACAGTCACATTGGGTTTGTTTTGATTTGGTGCACGGGATCCTTTTACTTTGTCCTGTTAAGAAGTACGTTATAAGCAAGAGCAATGTGAAGAAGAGCTGGAGTCGTAAAAGATGGGAAGGTAGTCTATCAAGTTATTTGACAGTAGTCCAGGCAAATGATGGTAAGAGCAAAAACAATCCCAGAGAAACAACAAAGGAAGGGACATATTTCTAAAGCTTTTAGGAGGCATAGGACTAGATAGCCCATTGGAAGTACAAAAGCAAAGTATAATTCCCCCTTTTTCTGGCTTGGATAACTGGCTTGATACCGATAAGGAGAACCAGATTTGGGATGGAAAACAATGCAGTAGACTTTGAGCACAGTGATTTGACACATGTATGAGACACGCCGGTGGAGATGTTGGGTTCATGAGACAGCACTGGATGAGACTAGAGAGGGTAGAAGTTCAAGTCATAGGAATTAATGAAAAAGCCCAAAGAAAGGGTATAAAATTAAAAGTTCCTATAGTATCAAAGTATCTGAGCACAGGATATAAGAGCCATAATTGAGAAAAGATACTTCCATACTTCCATAATATCTGAGTATTTGGCAGATAAGCCAATTTTCTATTAGAAGTCTTATCACTCATAAAGTCTTAAGCAATTGAGTTCCTTATTCCTGAGAAGTCACCCGTGAGTGGTGACTCAATTGATTCATGGGGACGCTAATTTTTATGTGAGCTGCAATTCAGTTCTTTTAACACTCATGATGATTTAATTTTTCTTTTGCAAATCATATCCTGTTGCCACACTCAAGGGGAGATGAAGTGTTTGCCCTGTGTCATCCTTCGCGTCTCAAAATGCCCTTAAATAGTGTGAGTTGACAAAATTGTGTTAGGTGTTCTTAACTAATTTCATTTCCTGTGTGGAATTGAAAGTAATTTTAATGACACCATTTTTCAGAGTTGCGATCTCCATGGTATCCAAGCCTTTCCCCTTACATGGTTTTGCTTTTCCACAGTAGGCTCTTGTTGACTCCCAATTTATAGCTCAGTTCAGAGTAACCTTGTGCAGGCAATATTTGAGCTCATGTTTTCCCACCCTCAGATCAAACATAGTCATAATGATATGGCCTTCAAAAATGTGATGCTCACATTAAAACTCCCCATAAACATGGCAGGGATCCTGTAATTGAAAGAAGGCGCGGAGCAACTGATTAGATCCTAGGTATAGATCTTGTAGGTGGTCTTTGCATGCTGTTAAATTGGTCATTTGTATTTATAGCTTCGGCAGGGAGGGCTGCAACCTAACCTGGTGCTAAGACCAGCCTTCTCCCACACTTGGCCCTATCTCCTTCTCCATTAGTTTTAGCGGGCAGCCATGAATGGAACCAAATCAAAATGCATCTGAATGAGCCGTGCCAGTCCTACAGTTCTCAAACTATCCTCTGAGGTCCTTTGAGCAGCTGAGATTAGAGATACTCTTAACGTCAAAACACTTATCTAGTAAAAGTAAATAGATACATTTACCAAAAAAACTAAGAAACAAAACAACTCTGATTGCCCACATTGAATGCCAAAAGAATCATCTAAATAGATGATCTGCTTCTATTCACTTTCTCATCCTAACATAATGGAGCCTCAGCCTGGCCCCAGATAGGTGTTAATAATTATTGTGGAATTAATGAATGAGCAGCCTGAATCTTGTAAAGTGCCCAGAGGCTACTTTTACCCCCTCTGTGGGTTTCCTGTTTAAATTCTTTCAGAACTGGTAAATCATACCAGAATCTGGTGAGATGCACTTTTGGTCTATAATGCACATCTGTGGTGAGACCTCCTGGGTATCAAAATGTCTTTCTTTCTCACAGATATGCATGTAATCCATTCTTAATAAATACTTAGATTGATAAGGTTCATTACTGAACCTTAAACCATAGACTAAAAGCAGGTTCTTAGGTAATCTCTTCAACCCCCAGAATATTCATGCCTCAAACTTACAGAGAACAGGAAGGACCAATGACCTGTGAGAAGAAATAATTCTTACGTCCTCTACAGTATTGTAGAAGGAACAACTGTGGCCAGGAGAAAACACACTACTCTGTTGTGCCAAACCGTGTTCTTGTACAGCTCACTATTCAAAAAAAAGACCAGCAGGGCTGGCTCCACATAACATCAAATGGTCAAGAATTAAGATAGTCCTGTTGTGATTTCTGGGTCACTGCAGTAACACAGGAGTAACCTCTGGAAAGTGGAGCGACTATGTTATCAAAAGTTTTATTAAGTAGACTCTTTCCTGAAAGGGTTAGTTTAAATCAGTTTATTTAGTTTTGTTTTGCTTTGCTTTCTTTTCCCCCAGAAATTTTGCAAAGAGCATGATTCCTCCCAACCAGAAAGTTAGCTTCTCTCTCCCTCTCTACCCTTCCGCCTCCCTTTTTCCTCCCTCTCCCCTCTCTGGTTCTTTCCTTCCCTACTTTCCACCCTCCTTTATATCTTTAACTTACTCTATTTTTCTTTTTTGGCCAAACATCCAATAAGTTGTCGTTTCAATAACTCTAGATCTCTTTTTCTTTTCCTTTCTTTCCAGTGAAAATTTTGCAAGAAGAAAAAAATGTCTAAATTAATTTTCTGTGTGTATAATACTGGAAAACATTGTACCCACCCACCCAGACCCTCCAAAAAGAAAGAAAACTATAGACCAATTTCACTGTAGTTTAAACATTTTATTTTTTTTTATTTTATTTTTTTTTTTAATATTTTTATTTATTTCTAGGAGAGAGAGAGACAGCATGAGCAGGGGAGGGTCAGAGAGAGAGGGAGATACAGACTCAGAAACAGGCTCCAGGCTCTGAGCTGGCAGTCAGCACAGAGCCCGACGCGGGGCTCGAACCCACGAACCGCGAGATCATGACCTAAGCGAAAGTCGGACGCTTAACCGACTAAGCCACCCAGGCGCCCCGTGTAGTTTAAACATTTTAAATACAGTGACATATTTTCTGACCAAATGTAGTTTATTTCCACAATGTAAAGATGATGTGTTACTGGGAAATCCGTTAACATAATTCATCTCTGCTAATGGCTCTAACAAGAAGACTCATACGTCATCTCTTTAAAAGGCACTAGATAAAATTCAACATCCAGTCACCACTTAAAGCTCAATAAAACATTAACATATACTTCCTTATTATAATAAAAACTAATCTGTGTCAGCCTCAGATTTGCAACTCCTATCATAGACAGAAAATCAGTCTACCCAGTATATAAGAGCTAGATGTTAAGAAACAAGACCAACATTCAATACAAAGGCAAATAATGTTAACAGTGGCAGAAACTGCTCTTCCAATATGTGAAAAGATGCCGCTCTCAAAATAAAAGAAATACAAAAGAAATCCCATTGAAATTCTATTCTTTATTTCTAAGATTGGCAAAGTTATAAAAGTTTGGTAGCAAACTCTGTTGGCAGTGCAGTACAGTGAACCCCTCTTCTCCATTGCTTGTGAAAGTAGAGGTCTATTCATCAGTATCTATTAAAGCTACATACACACGTGTCTTTTGACTTGTCAGTTCTACTTCTCGATGCATACCCTCATGTTTACACATGCAAAGTGATTTATGTGCCATGCTACTTATTCAGACATTGTAACAGCAAAAGATTGGTAACAACCTCAATGACCATCAGTAATGAAATTGTCAAATTATGGTACTTCCATATGAAGGAATACTATCAGCTTTTTAAAAAATGGGGAAGGGGCCACCTGGGTATGGCTCAGTAGGTAGGTAAAGCACCTGACTTCAGCCCAGGTCATGATCTCACAGTTTGTGGTTTGGGCCCTGTTTCAGGCACTGTGCTGATAGCTAGCTCAGAGCCTGGAACCTGTCTTCGGATTCTGTGTCTCCCTCTTTCTCTGACCCTCCCCTGCGCATGCTCTCTCTCTCTCAAAAATAAAACACACAGAAATTTTTTTTCTGATGAGGAAACGTATCTGTTGTCATGGAAGAATCTCTAAGATATATTTTAAATGGAAAACAGAGTCAGAAGAGTAGGTATATTATCATTATAAATAAAGAAGAAGGAGAAAAATGGATACTAACAAACATCTCTGAGGATGAATAGGAAACTAATCTGGGGCTGATATTTAGCTGATTCTTACCATCTCAACCATGCAGGTAGTCTGTCCTGTTTAGTTGGTAATACCCAGACTGTTGTGAAATATTTAAAATATTATCCCTGAAAATGATCAGACAGGTTCATTACTGTAGTGGATAGAAAAACGATGGACGGCATTCAGAAATGGCATGCAGACTTTTCATAAATCTTCTAATCAATGTGTACCTCTTCAAAACAAACAGCTAATTTTTTTAAATATTTTTTATTTATTTCTGAGAAAGAGAGATACCACGTGAGCAGGGGAGGGTCAGAGAGAGAGGGAGATACAGAATCTGAAGCAGGCTGCAGGCTCTGAGCCAGCTGTCAACACAGAGACCAATGCGGGGCTCAAACCCACAAACCGTGAGATCATGACCTGAGCTGAAGTCAGGTGCTTGACGGACTGAGCCACCCAGGTGCCCTAAAACAGCTAACTTTTATTAAAACAAACCACTGTCTATGGTACTTCGGTACTTAAATTTTTTTTTCAAGATTGCCTCCCCTTTCAGGCTTTTCTCATTGTGGTACCAATTAGGGACTCAGCCTGCTGAACATAGCCCTTCATGTTCAGTTTCCAAGGAATTAAATGCTCTCATTCACAGCCTCTTTCCCTCTGCTGAGGGCTGGACTGGACCACTTAGAAGGAAATTTGACGGGCTTTTTTGTATTTTCCTTCTCTCATGAAAGGATAGCCAGATCTATGAGCTAGTACCTTGACTTTCTTTCCTAATGGTCTCCTCCTCAACACCCTCCCACAACAACTCTGAACAGTGGAGTCCTCTCAGCCTGTGTGTATACACAGATACAGGCACACACACTAAAGTCCCTCAGGTTCTTTCTTCTGGACTTAAACTGCCTTTATTCATTTTGTTCATGGCTCTGTCATGCTCTTGTGATGACTCTAACTAAAATTTCCATGCAGAGGCCTCTTTGCTTGAATATGTAGGGCATTTTACTTTTCCTTCATGTTTTGGTCCCTGTTTCCATATAGTCTTGTTCTCCATGTCACTTGGGTCATCTTAGCTCACGATTACTTTCGATGAACTCTTTCGTAAACATACAGGGTGAGAGTCTAGGAGCCTACATTTCAAATTACGCTGACACAGTCCTTCAGGGGAAGACCAGTTATCATTTATTTATATCTTAAGATGATTTTAAGGATCTGACCTCTCCTGTGGGCATATGTATTTTAAGCCTTACCTGTAATTTTGAAAGAGACGCATTGTCTGCTATTTGTAAACAGTGCCTCAGAACTACATGCAAGAGGAAGAGAGATGGTGGTGGTTTGGTTTGGAGGGAAGTGTAGGATACGTATTACTAACACTTACTGGGTCTTCTCTAGAGCAGCAGGTATTTAGACAGACATGCACATGTACGCCACTGCAACACTCCAAATTTATGAGACCAAGCTGCTTTGATGGAAAAGGGACTATACCTTAAATTGATTTTAACAACTTTGAGTAAGGCTTTTAACTATGTAAGTAGCAAAGTATTACTAGTGCCCACCTCACGATGGTATTTTTGGGGTTGATGTAATCCCTTCATTTCCTTTCATCATGGCAGACTCCAAGATCCTTTGAGATTCTGGAGCTGCAAGCCCCATTTTGATGACTAGAAACATCCCCAGGTGGAAGAAGGGCAGGAAGCCAAGTGAGCCAGCCTCTTTCTAGGTGTAGATCTTCTTGCCTACTTGGGAATTCCCTTTACATATCCCATTGGCATATTTTGGAAAAACTAGAAATAGACTAAGTTGTGCTCTCTAGAAGCAGGATTTTAGGAACTTCTGAAGTCTTATTCTTGATACTAAGCCATAGTCACAATATTTAATCTTCCAGTCATGACTACCTGTACACCTTTTGATTAAAAAGGGGTTTTTTGTTTAAATTTTCTGAATATAGCAGGAAGAGCATTGTGCATGAAGTTAGAAGACCTATGTCTCAACCCTAACTTTACTGTTTAACTTTCCTCTGTGACTTTGGACAGGTTTGTAAATTTCTGTGAGTCCTTTTCTTCTTGTCTATAAAATGGGAATAGTAGTATCACTATGCAGATTAAATAAGACAACATCATATGACTGTAGAGCATCAATAAATATGTTATTTTTAGAACATAATTATTATCCCACCCCTGCCTTCTGTGAGAAACACCATTTGGTTGAAAATTTTCCCTCAAGTTTTCAGTTTAGACAGGGAACTGGGAGGATGTTTCTTGACTTCAAAAGTTGAAGCAGAGTGCTTTAATTAATCTCTGCAGTAGCTCTTTGAGGCTGATTTTGTTGTTACTAACTTTCCAGATAAGGAAACTGTGAGGATTTCAGTAACTTACTCAAGGTCAGTGTGATCTCAGTCCCAATATTGGTACTAGGCCATCCTAATAACTTAGAAAAGCACCTATTTTACCTGTGTCCCAAGACCCTTGTGGGTAACTGGAAATTACTATCTTCTCTCAGCATTGAAATGAGAAAAATAAGAGAGTAGCAGACTTGACTGGCATAGCTTGCCCCTCCAGGGACTCCTGTTCCTAGAGTCTGGATAGAAGGCCTCCTTCTACCTTCCCCAGCAGTAACCAGAAGGGACATCTGTGCTTTGGGAAGAATTGTGGTGAAAGTAGTTAAGTATTTCATGGAATCAGTATTGAGCTCTGCATTCTTGCATAATAGTTGTTTTCATGATAAATTGCTTCATGTAATTGTTGGCACCGCCACCACTTCCTCTTTGGATTCTTGACAACTATCGGCAAGGTTTTTAATCAGTGATTGATTGCAGTTGCCATCACATGGCTTCTCTTTGAATCACTCAGTTATTGTCTTCTTTATGTGGGAAGAACTTGACACCTATACTGCCTTCTGGGAATTGTTTTGCAGAATACATATTATATAATATGTGATTTTGCAGATAATGTACAACTCTGGAAAGATCTCTTCATTCTTTTCAAATAATACAGGTCTGTTTCTTCTGCTGAATCAATTTTGCTGTAGAAGAATTGTGGCAGCACGAGTAGGAGCCCAGAACTGAACGAGATAATGTGTGTGGAGCATTTAGCACAGAGCCTGGCACTCTGTAGTGTCAGCACCTGCTGCTACTGTTTCACTCTCATTTTATCACAGTCTTATCAGATGGTTCGGAGAGTGGAGCTCAGGAAGTCAATCACAAAAGCGTTACTTTCTCAGCGGTGTGAATAGCTGCAGTTCTGAATTCAAGTGGCAAGTAATAATTTCAGTGAAAAGTCTTAAGTACTAGAAGGAAATCATGTTCGTCTTGTCCATCTCCTCTGAAAGGAAGCCAAAAGCAGTGGTTTGCTACTGGATTGTACTCTTCCACCATTAAAATATTTTTAAGTATAATTATAATTTCTGTAGTTACATCTTAATGATGGAAAGTACTTACATAATTCCATTAAAGATGGCATGCCTTGGGGACCTCATGTCATGGCTGCCCAAATCAACAATATTACCACCTAGTGGCCACTGGGTTAAACTGCAAACACATGATCCTTGAGACCCACAAAGTCCCGGTGCCTCATCTCAGAGGCTAAAAGTGATTGAAGATGACAGTAAACACCATTAGCGTAAATGATTTCATCTTTGATACCTGTTAATTACCAGAATGTTCAAACTCTGTTCTATAGCATATGAGACTTTGAAAGGCTGCAAGCTGAGACTAGAGAATGCGGTCATTTTTTAATCCGTTTATTAATCTTTCAAATGGAGAGAAATAGATCTACCTTTCTCTACCAATTTTTATATTTCAGTTTTGGTTGATTTCTATTTTTTCTTCTAAAAATTAAAAACTGTGCATTTGAGTAGATCATAATTGTTTTAAACAGGGATAAACAATGGTTTTTTTCCACTACAGGAAATATGCGATGTCGGCTCAGGTCCTTGCGCAAATTTGGCAGAACTTTCACAAATTTGGCAAGAACTGATCGCTGATAGCACATCCTTTCTCCACGTCTGAGTCTGCAACCAGGACCTTTGCTATTTACCACTTCCCCTCTCCCACTTGCATCTATCGACTTGTTGACACTCAAATTGCTCATTGAAATGAACAAACTATCTGCCTACTGGGCTCACCTCACCATTCCATTTCCTTGCTGAAACAAATGAAATGTGGAGTAAGTGTAATAATTGTAGGGAAGTATGGTATATTCAAGTAGGTAATGTAGGAATCCACTGAAATATCTGAATTGCTCTTCTCCCCAGGAGGGCACTATTCTTCCCTTAATATCTTCCCTTCGGTTTCACGATTCTAGGATTAAGCCTAGTTGCTAACATGATATATGTGCATGATCATCTGCTTTCTTAAACTTAAGCTTCCTCTGGCATTGGTTCCCAGTTTATAGTCATGGCTGTGGCATTAATTGTAATTGGTATGAGCTTCATGTGGTGAAATGGGTTCCAACATGTTGACAGCAATTACTGGAGCCAGAGAGTTCCGGGTAAGATTCAAGGGGTGGGTTTTGCATCTCTTTCAAATAGTTTTCTTATTGTTTCTGTAATAGTCTCCCAGGAGACTAGTGAAAAGAGGGCTGGCTTTAGAATTACACAAACCCGAGTTCAAATCTCTTCCGTAACTATCTGACCTTGGGAAAGTTACTTCATTCAAACAAGACTGGGTTCTCTCATCTCAGAGACAGAGGTGATAACACCAGTACTATATGGTTACTGAGAAATCAAATCAGGTACCATACATGAGCCATCTAGTATAATATCCACCATAATCATATGCATAAATACTTGTTCTCTGCCTTCCCTTTACCCTCTCCTTATGTTCCTTTGTGTTTTGCTGTGACTTTGATTTCTTAAGCAAAGTCAGATTTACTTTCATTTTCATCTAAGATACTTTGTTGACCATGGGTCCTTCTTTTACCACACTAGCACAGATAAAGCTGTTCAAACTGTTCATTAAATATTAGTTAAATTAAGATCTTATTATATTCTAGGCACTGTGGTATTTGCTGTTGATAGAAGGATGAGTAAGATGAACACAGCCTTGCCTCTGGAATTTATATTTGCTAGTGGAGATTACAGCCTGTTGGCATGAGGAATCCATACGGCATATTCTGGTTATCTCTTGCTATATAACCAATCACTTCAAAACTTAGTAGCTTGAATTGACAATTTATTGCTATCTCCCACAGTTCTGTGGGTTGCCCAGACTGAACTGAGTGGTTCTTGTTCTGGGTTTCCTGAGGTTGGAGCCATCACGTGGCTTTGCAATCATCAGATGACTTCTTCATGCACATGTCTGGATCCTGGGCTAGGATGGATGACACTGGTGGGGATTGGCTGGATCCAATGTAACTGCTGAATCCATGCAACCTCTCCACATGGCTTGGGCTTCCTCAGAGCTTGCTGACCTAAGGGTAGTTAGACTACTTAAAGAATTGCTAGCTCTTCCCAAGGAAAATGTTGGAAGAGAAGGGAAGCAGAAACTACTAGCCCCTCTTAAACTCTGAGAATAAGACATCGTGTCACTTTTGGTTGAAAAGCCACAAGCCAGCCCAGTTTCAAGGAAGTAGAGCAGTAGTTTCTACCTGCCAATGGAGAACAGTGCCATGTACAAGGAAGGAAAGAATTGATGGTGGCCATCCTGGAGGCATCCTTGTTCCTCAGTTTCATGTTCCTGGTGTCTAGACTGTCAGCTAGTAGATCCCGGCTTTTGTTAGTGCTTGCCCTAGGAAAAGGCATCATTGTTTTCTTCAGGGGTCAGATAAATAGCAAAATATAGATGTGTTTGCTCTGGTCCTCATGACTTGTTCAAGACAGATGAGGTTTCCAGGGAATAAGGTTTTGCCATTCTCCTTAATATCTCTCTAAAAAAGACTCCTTATTTCTCTGTGTTACTACATGGGAAGAAATAAACAGCCTCATAAATAGTAGCCTCACAAACCCACCTTACCATATGCCTCACATGTGTTACACACCTATTTTAGCACGTGAAAATGATCACCATCAGCCAGGACGTATTTTCCTGGGACTCCATATAAAGTTCCATTTGCTACAATGTCTATTCCACTTTTTTTTTTCTTTTTTGAGATTTTTCTCCTTGGAGTTGGAGCCCTAACAAATTAATCCTCTGAGAACTCAACACTTTGTTCACTTGACATATTGAAGACTCTCCTCTTTCCTTCTCCCAGAGACAACTAGCATTGAACCTACTCTCCTGGGCCCTTTCCTGCAACCTTATCATCATCTTATTTTAAATATGGTTCAGTGCTTTAAAAAAACATAAGGCACAAAAGTCACTTGCTTTTCCAGCACAGGTGTAAGAGAGAAGAGAACATTTGCGCTGCCATATTCTTATTGTCAATACAAATGCTCAGTTTAAGGTGTGGATTTAACTATTTTGATACCTCCAAAGAAATAACTTAACAGAAAATGGACAGAATTGGGAATGTGGGTGTCCCCTTTCGTGTGTACTCTTGCCTTCCATGAAATTTTTCACTCTGAAACCCAGTGGTGAGTTTGCATGCCTTTCTAGTGGACCAGATTTGCTGTCTGGTCCCTCAGTGGATCATGATTAGTGATGCTCACTCTGACACACCTGAAGATCAAGGGGGTACTCTCCTGCCAGAAAAGCATTTGCTGGCAAGTTTTAATCTTCTATGAATCCATAGAGTTGAGTTTGGTCCCAGGAGGGTAAAGAATGTTTTAAAGATTGATGAAGACTCTTCTTAGCTACAGCAGACCATGTGGTCCAGTGAGATGAGGAGATGTCCTTTGTATTTGTATGAGTTCTTGCTGTGTTTGTCAGGGTTGTTGTAGCTGACAGTCGTATCTATATGAGCTACTGAATAACAGAGAAAACAGATCTAACCAACTGCACTATGCATAGATAGGCTTTAAAATGCTTTCTCATAGAGCTGAGGTTGAGGGAGTGGCTGATGGAAGGTATAGATTTAAGAGCCACTTATAATAGGGGCTGAGAATAGGGGCACCTGGGTGACTCAGTTGGTTAAGAATCCAACTCCAGCTCAGGTCATGATCTCGCAGTTTGTGAGTTTGAGGCCTGCGTTGGGTTCTGTGCTGACAGCTCACAGCCTGGAGCCTGCTTTGAATTCTGTGTCTCCCTCACTCTGTCTCTCCCCTGCTTGTACTCTGACTCCTTCTTTCCCAAAGATGAATAAACATTAAAAAAAAAAAAAAAGTAAATCACACTGAAAATAATAGTTTTTTCAAGTGCTAGTTTATCTACCAGTCTTCTGTTTCTGAAAATGTAGGTAAGCAACCAGAATTTGGAATTTTTATTAAAACTCTTTAAGTTTCGATTACATTTTCCAGATGGATCAATTTGAAACTCTACCTACCTTAATTTAAAATAATTTTAATAATTTTAAAATAATGGCATTGTTACCTTGGATTTATGTAACCTCTTTTCCAGGGGCACACTACATATACTCTGAGATTAAAATACCGTATATGTGTCTATATATATATAGACAGAGACAGACCGACAGATTTCTCAAAAATATTAAGTGAACAATATCCAAGAAGCAACTAAGGAGGAAGAAGCTAGAAAGTAGCCTAAATTATTTCTCACAAACTGTGATAATCCAAGTTCAACCAAGATCAGTGATGAGCTGTCAGGAAAAAGGAAAAAAAAAAAAATCCAAGCAAAAATATCTAAAGTAATAGCCAAAGGGATAAAGAAAAACCACTGGCTGGATAAACTGTGATAAATGGTGTGGTTTGTTTGTTTTCAAATTTTGTTCCTATGTGTAAGTCCCTCTTTGAGCAACAGTTTCAGTGTAATACAAACCTTTTGTACTGTGACACTCTTGTCTATGTGTATCTTCCAAAGAGTGGGAGGGTGGAGTGAGGAAGTCTTCTTTAAACAACTATTTCTCATATTTCAGAATTAACCAGTTGTAGGCGTTCATACATATTTCCGGGACTCCACTTGCCCAGAATTACGGTCCACTCATTGCTCTGTATGGGACATGCAGATCCCCTGACACAGCTTCCTCCTGTGTTTGTGCCCAGTTCTCACACATTCTGCCTCCCTCTGTGGTGGCTGTCCTCATCGTCCCAAAGATTGCTCCACTGCCCGCAGCACTGCCTCTTCCCTAGGCAACCATCTTTGCTGTGGTGCCTAATGACATAACCAAGCCTCTGGGGTCCCTGTAACTTGCCTGCATGTGGAATCCCACATCATCTAGAATGCCTTTCACATACCAACTCTACTTTTCATGCAAAAAAAAAAAAAAAGATTTTAGTCACTTGCATGCAATTGTCTGTGGAGATTAACTCCTTAGTAGCATTTTTAACCATGCTGTTAGCTCCTTAGGAGTATTTTTAAGGTGCCGATGGCAAATGTTCCTACTCTTCTACTACTGATTTGGGGAAGATAGAGCCATCGCCAGCTAGATATTCAGATAGTATCGCAGCTCCTCTTGAGGGTACGATAATCTTAGAGGTGACTTGTCTTCAGCTCTCCTTTCCTTCTGGCTTTTCTCTGCGCTGCCACTGACACAGCAACTCTAGTAGTAGAGTCCGAGCTGCACGGATGCTCACCAAGGGCTGGGACACAGCAGCGATGAGCAGAAAGCTGAGGTGCTTGGTGAGTGGTGCACTAAGGCGGGACCCCCAGACCTCAGGCTGTCACCTGTCAGTGGGGATCCCAGGGCTGCAGTCCCTCTCTTTCGGAGATGGTTGGTCCCTTTTCAGGTTTATTTGACACTATTACATTTCTAATATGTGGCACTCTAAATGCTCAAAGCACCAAATCTGAAATGTGTTTCCTTAACTTACTATTGTAGGTCTAACTCCCTTTAAGTATACAATCTTTGGTATACCTATAGTAAGTTCTGGATAATTCCTACTTCATGGCCATATTGCTACATGTTGACAGTCACTGTGGGCAGTACAGAGATAGTTTTTTTTTTTTTTAACCCCATTCTCATTTTTTGAAAACTCATTCTCTCTGTCTTAAGGAGAAATAGGTCCTTCAGACAGTCTTCTCAGTCTTATTTCCGGGATTCTGGTATGTGCCAAGCATTGCTGGTTTCTGTAGTCAGCTGATGATGGGGTAACCAAGACGTCTGGGTCTCTTGTCTCAAGAAAACCCACCTTCTGATATAAACAAACAAAAACAATGTGAGGAGTTGCATATCTTCTTTAACAACCATAGGCATTTTCTGGCTAATGGGTCTTCGCTACGAAAGCGTCCTGCTGTGGGATCCAGGGGCTTCGGGTTCTTGTCCTCAAGTAGCTCATGGTCTAGTTCAGGAGACAAGGAGGACACTACAATGGTAAGCAGTTATGCAGCATAGCACATGCTAAGGGTCAAGTGAAGTCTAAAAGGGTGAAGAAATTCACTGGAACAGTCCTCTTACCTGCAGAAGCCTCGGAACTTAGCTTTGTGGTGACTCTCTCTTGTCGATCCTTGTATCTGAATGTGTCAAACTGCCTGACCGCAGGGAGTGGTGGTATGGGTGGAGAGGATGCAGAGAGTGGTGGGCCTGACCCTACCTAGGGAAAGCCAGGTACTGGAACCACTTTTGGTTCAGCTTGTTGGCTGCTGGCTTTGATCTGGAATCGTGTTTCCATGAGAGTTCTGCCCACTCGTCCTCTGTCACATAAGACAGCCCGCGCCCCCCCCCACCCCCCCCACTTTGGTCCACTTTCAAGGGAAATGAGCTGTTTGTCCGGCCACCGTCCCTGGTCTGTGTAAACAAGCAGATGGGCAATTAGTGGCTCTGTGAGGGCCTTGGCCCACCACCCCGCTTGCACATCTCACCCATCTTCTGGACTTGTAGTCGTGCCGGCATGAGATAATGGGGACTGCTCGGCTTTCGAGATTTCCTCATGCTGTTTAGATTTCAGTCTTCGTGTCAAAATCCTGTTGTTCAAGCTTTTTTGGCAAAGCAACCACTGCCAGTCAGCGCATTTGGGGGAAAGGAAATAATTTCAATTCTGGTTCCTTGATGTTTTTCCTTCTCATTAAACCATTTTTTAACGAGCAGGAAATAGAACCGAGACCTACAGATCTGTAGGTAATATCTTTCCTTAATTAGCCAAATGCTGACAAGAGAGGTCACCCAGTTGAACACAGTTTTGTGGGGTTTTTTTTCCCCCTTCTCCCCTTGGGACGGCCGTGTGTGTTGTACACACAGACTGGATGCCAGGAACAGGCTGGAGCCGCCAGGCCGCCCATGGCCATATCAGACTCACAGTCAGGTCACTCGTCACCCTGGGGCTGTTGTAGTTTGTGTTTACTTGAGCATTTCACCCTGGCCAGTATGTTTCTTTTTGGTTTCAAAATACCCAGAGGCTTTGTGGAGGGCTCCCCTGAATTTACCGTTTATCTTTTCTTGAGACACACAGAAATCAGATACCAGCCCCCCAGTACCCAGGCCAGTGTCAGCTTAAGCCCACGGCATTGTATTTCCTTTGTTCTTTCTCCAGACATTGGTATCACCTCCTCAGGTTTTTTTCTCTGTCTCCTTCTGCTTTCAATTTTCTTTACCCTCTTACCTCCGTTTTCTCTTTCTTCTGTAGCTTTCTGTTTTCTCTCTGCTTCCCCCTCCCCCTTATGTTTTTGGTTTCTTATAACATGCCCTCCAGATTCTTTCTTGTTCAGACATCTCTATCTTTACCCAGCATCA
This sequence comes from Crocuta crocuta, assembly GCF_008692635.1. NCBI lineage: Eukaryota > Metazoa > Chordata > Mammalia > Carnivora > Hyaenidae > Crocuta > Crocuta crocuta. The sequence goes on from NW_027531308.1 coordinate 1,872,533, forward strand.
TTCCAACCATCCTGGTCATTTTTCTTCTTCTTCACCACTTTCTCTCTTGTACTCATTCCTTTCCCAGCCCTCTACCTCCACCTACTAGAACCTTTGAAATGCTTCAGACTGGAGTGTCTCTGGGTGGAGCCACATAAATGAGGCAAGAGCATTCAGCCATCCTTTCAGCATGATGTCTGTAGAAGCATCATCTTTTCCCCATTTTGCCCCAGGACAGGCGTCTGCTGGTGGAGCACACCCTGTGCTCTGTGTCCAGTCACAGCCATTCATTGTCAGGCATTTCTTCAGCATTATCTGCTGTGTCTGAGGCCCTGGGAAAAAATGACAAATCAGATGTGAATTCTAGCCTCAAGGACCTGATAGCTCTGACACAAATCTTGCCCCACCTTTCAGGAGTCTTTGATGGAGTCGATGAACCTATCCTTTAGAAAATTCCTTCTCTTTGCTGTAGGCCAGCATTCTCTTTTGTCCTCTTTCTATTTCATAAATACTCCATAAAGTCTTCCACACTGGTTCCTCACCTTCCTGATCTCTACATGGGGGTGGGGGTGGGGGGCAGGAGGGTTCAGGACTCAGCCCATGGATTTCTCTCTCTCTCTTTCTCTCTCTCTCTCTCTAGCTCTGCTCACTTACCAGGTGTGGTCACATCAAGGCTTTAAATACCCATCTATATTCTGATGACTCCCCAGTTTCCATCTGTAGCCCACACCTCTTCTCTCCGTTTCAGATTTGTACGTCCAACTGCTTCTTCAATGTCTTCACTGGAGCAGATCTCAACTTGGTGTCCAAATCCAGACTTTGATTTCCCCACTTCACCCCATCATCCTCACACATGTGTTTACTGCAGCACATGGAACTGCCTTTATTCAATGTTCAAGCCAAAAATCTTGGAAATGTACACCCTTTCTTATCTCTCACTGCACCAGTCATTAGAAAATCCTGTCAGCTCTTCCTTCAAAATACATGCAGAATCTGACAACTCCTTTCCACTTCACCTGCTACTCTGTTGGTTCAGTGAGTATTCATTTCTCACCTGGACTATTGTAATAACTTCTAAGTGGTCTTCCTGCTTCTAGCTTTGCCCCTCAGATCCTTTTAAAGTTAATGTAAGATTAAGTCACTCATTTTCTTAAAACCCTCCAGAGACTTTCCATTTCAATCATCATGGAATTCAGAGTCTTTATTGAACCTACAATGCTCTGTGTGATCTGACTCCCACCACCTTACTGTCCTCAATTTTTATCGCTCCTTGCCTTGTTCTCTCAGCCCTGACACCCATAGCCTTCCTGCTGATCTTTGAGACTGGCCAGCATACTTCCACTGTAAGAAGTGTACTAGCTCTTCCTTTGGTCAGAACGTGCTGTCCCCAGATATCTACACAGCCTGCTCCCTTACTTCATTCTGACCCTTTCTCAGATAACAGAGACAACATCCTGATGAGATAACACCTCCACAGACTGTTATTGCCTCTTCCCGTTTTTCTGCTTTATATAGTTCTGTAGCACTTCTCTCCATGTGAAATACCATGGTGTTCATTATTTTCTTTCTGCTCCCATAAGAAGTATGTTTCTTGAGGTCAGAGATTCTGTTCTACTTATGGCTTACAGTGCCTGTAGGCATGCTGTGCTATGAATATTTTTGAATTAATGAACAGAAGAGGTTCTTTCAAGGATATGCATAAAAGCTGCGATACAGCTCAGAGGTGAGGGAAAGGAGGTAGGCTCTGAGCTAAGCATTAATATATGGAATATGAAGAATATTCTAAGGAAACTGAATTGACTCCATGGAGCATATAAAAATTATGGTGAACATATCCATTGTAGGTAGAATATTATAAACATAATGTCTGCCCAGGAGAGATCAGGAGGCCAGGCCCTGCTAACCATGCCCCTCACCACTCTGATCTAGGTGTACCTGTCATATGTAGATCAGATTTCTGACCAGCCAGTATGAGACCCACAGGAAAGTAACAGGGGTGGGTGGGGGAGAGAGGCTGCCAATAGAACCAGGAGGTGTTTCTGGTACAAGTCACCTGCAGAATCACTTCAAGGAGAACGTGAGGAAGATAGGAAGTAGATGGAAAGAGGCAGTGAAGATTGAGTCAGTTGGCAAAGATGGTTTGTAGTCATACAGATACACTCCTAAAAACTAAAAGTATAAAAATGAAACACTCTGGCTGGATTTCTCAGGAGTCTTCCATCCACCTAAGTTCTCTTCACTTGTAAGTTCCCCCCGGGGGCTCCCTTCCACATGGGGTTGAGGATATGTGTAGGGAAGTGATGTGATAAGAGCTGTGGAATAAAACGTGATACTGGCTACAATGTATGCAGTGACTAGAGGTGATTGTGTAAGAAGCCAGGCAGTAACAGAAGGGAAAAGTGATGAGGATCTGCACTAGGGGGCATTCTTTGGGAAAAGATAGGAGAAGTTAAAAAGAGAGGACGTTACACAGGCCAGGCCTCCAGGATTTAGGGAGCTGATAGAATGTAAGCTCCATGAAGGCAGAGACCACTTCACTTGTTTTCCTTGCCGTATACCCAAGACCCAGCATATGATGGGCGCACAGTAACTACTTGGTGGTGGAGGAATAAGGGTCATTGGAAGTGGGAGAGTGGAAATGTAGGATGACAGGTGAGACTCAGAACGTAAGTGACAGAAAGACTAGAGCGCCATAGCAAGAAGTGATGAACATGTGCTGAAGAGCTTGACTTCACCCTGGAGCGGACAGGGAGTAGGCCTGAGTGATGTGTCCAGTGGGGGATGGGGACTGGAGTCTAGCGCTCACAGCTGGGAAACAGCCACAAGGCAGCAAGGGGTGAAACTGTAAAGAGATGGGAAATGGAGGGCGAGTAGAAGCAAGCGACAGGGGGAACTGAGGTGGGCCGGGAAGTATACCATAGAGATAGACAGGACAAGGTGGAAAAAAAGAATCTGAAGATATAGAAGCTCTGAAAGCACAGCACTCAACGTAAGGGAAGAGAGTTCCAAGGAGCCTGTGTTCAGAGGTGACCATTGGGTGACAGAATAGCCACTGCAATCCTGAAAGTGGCTCCAGGAGGCTGTTCATTTCACACCATTCCCTATAGTCCCTTAGCCATCCCCAGGCACCCTGGTCAACCATGTATTCGTATCTCAGACCCAGGCTTGCCTGGAAGAACTTCTCTCTGCTTTATAGAGAAAAATAAAGCAGACTTTTTACAATGACAAAGTATTAATCTACTTTTACATTATTATCAAGCTTGGGGAAGGCAGACACAACTGCCATTTTGATTCCCTTATGTGACTGGGCTCTTAGGAGGGGCTTAGAAGAGAAACTAGAAAAGCAGGGAGTATTCTGGATCATAGCCCTTCAACATGGACATTAGCAGCACACTGTCATTACCCTGTCCCCAAAATGCCCTATCACAGCAGGACCCACACTGTTCTTACTTTCCTCATGTTGCTTAATTGAAGAAGCCCTTTTGCCCTTATTGTCAGGATTTCTGAGGTGTAAAAAGCTTGAGACTTTCTTGTCAATTAAGTGTACAGTGAGGAGATCGGGCAAGACATGTGTTCAAACAATGGGTATGTCATCTTCTTCACCAAATGAGGGAGACAGTTTTGTATTCATTAAGTGCAGAGTTTGTGAGACGTGTACAGTTAAAGTAGAAAAAGTGAAGGGATTGATTTTAGGGAGAGAGCATCTGGGCATTTAGAGTATTGAAACTAAGGGTATGAGAGAAAAGGAATTGCTGACATAAAACTAAGTTAGAATATGAATTACCATTGCTATAAATTACAACAAATAGAACCACTGAAATGGGGATGTGAACATTACTGTACTCCTAAATAAAATTAAAATGAAGAGCAAAGAGCAGGACAGCACATGAAAAGCTCTATGCTTTTTATCCATCAGTTCACAAAGTTCACTTCCTCCCTGCCCCCCTACCCATGTATTAGACACTTACTGGGACTCCTCCTTATCTGTGTCCCAAGGTTATCTGAACACCAAGGTCACACTTAGGAAGGGAAGATTTTTAATTCAAGGGGATTGAGATAGGATGCCCATGGAATTACCTATAACATCTACTTGAAAACAAAACCCTTGCAAACCTTCACATCATGGAGATAACAGTCTAGAATGAAAAAACTGCTGTGTTTTTTAAGGTTGCAACTTAGACCATGGTAAAAAAAAAAAAAAAATGTGTCTTCATCTGCAAATAATCTTTGCTTTGGAAATTGGAAGAATAGGGCAGGCTTCCTCACAGGATATCTAGTACGTTCCCCACTTTTGGTGGCAGAAACCTGGTTGGTGGTCTAGACCAGGAAGGAAAGTGACATTCCAATTTGGAAGAGAAAGATAACTCTAGGTTAATTTTTTAAGGTCATGATTTAGGAAAAAAAATTCACTAGGTGCACCTGGGTGGTTCAGTTGGTTCAGTTTGGCTCGGGTCATGATTTTGTGGTTTGCGGGTTCTAGCCCCACATCGAGCTCTGTGCTGACAGCTCAGAGCCTGGAGCCTGCTTTGGATTCTGTGTCTCCCTTTCTCTCTGCCCCTCACCCACTCATGCTCTGTCTCTCTCTCAAAAATAAACATTAAAAAATTGTTTTTAAAAAGGAAAAATTTCACTAAAGTAAGGGATGTCTTTTATTTAAAGTCTATTTTAAATGTATCTGAATGATTGGCTATCCCTTATCCATGAGTGTCTATGATTACATGGTCAGGACCGGATGTGCATCCCAGGCAGGTTGGGTGATATCCATGCGCTCTGCCCTCTCCTCCAGTCCTTCCTCCTGGGCTCTCCAGCAGCTGTGTACTTGTATAAAGGAAGAGACTGGATTCCCTGATGCTACTCTGCTTCCAAACAAGTCCTACATAATTCAAATTCACAACCTATGACAAAGGTAATACCTTTCCCCTGAGAATGCCCCAGAGCCCCAGTGCCATGTTTTGGCTGAATGTTTTGGTAGTGTTGTATTAGCATTGTGAAGGGCTTGAATGCAGTAAAGCCTTTGACTTCTTATGCAATGACTTTGGAGCACGTGATCTAAAATTGACCAGAGTGATCGATCAGTGATGGCGACGGGTACCCCTTTGAAGAGTGATTACATTTTCAGGATCAAGAGAAATAAGAAAAAGATGAAAGAGTGTTCAAAGAAAGATGGTACTTGGATTACCTTTATCTGCTCACTTTCATAGTGTTATTTCCTTGGAGGAAAAAAAAATAGCTGCAAATGATAATGGTGGGAATGAGAGAGACTGGGATGGAGGTGAGTTTGAGCCACATTTTGGGAGACAGGAACAGCCAGCTGAGTAGAGCCTGGGAAGTGGGATGATTGGTTTCTTTGTTTTGGGGTAACGAATAATAGTCTTGATGTGGGTCTTTGGCTTCTGTATTTCTTTCTTTGTGTTTTGTGTCTCTATTTTTTTTTTTCTTTTGAGGCAGCCTGAAAAGAAAGAGCAAGGGACCTTAGAGTGAGTTAACATAGAGTGAGAAACACATCCGTCTGTGATTAAGGTTTCAATTCCTCAATTTGCCACTACCAAAGCCCAATTCCAGAAACCATGTGGGAGGAGGAGATTGACTCAGATGAGCTAGGCAGTTTCATCAGCTTGTTAGTCAAGGCACAGAGGATCCTGAGCCTGGCTCAAGACCATGTTGACATGGCACAAATATAATTTTTCTAATTTTTCTGAAGGAAAAAGAAACAAGTTTAAGAAGAGCAGCTCACCATGCAAGGGTTTAATTTGGTTTTCAGCAGTCTGGCAAAATAGGCATGTTGGGGGATGGTCTCAACTAACTAGAATTAGCTGAGAGCAAATAGAACTGGATTGGAAATAAATCTCATGAGGTTCTGAGAACCAGGAAAAAATGGGAAAAGATACAGTAGACACTATACAGGGTTATCACTCTCAAAATCCCTCTATGGTGTGAGAGGTGCCTACTTCTTTGTATAAAATTTGAGCTTACAAAGGAGCCCAAGAAAATGAAAATGGAGTAAGTAAATTCATATTTAATTAAATGAGATACCCACATTCCTTTTCCTTATGGATTTCAGAGGCTGACCTTGAACTTGAGTTAGGTCTTTTTCTTTTTTTTTAGTATTTATTTTTGAGAGAGAGAGAGAGGGAGAGAGCAGGGGAGGTACAGAGAGAGAGGGAGACACAGAATTCAAAGCAGGCTCCAGTCTCTGAGCTGACAGCACAGAGCCTGACATGGGACTCAGACTCACAGACCATGAAATCATGACCTGAGCTGAAGTCGAACGCTTCACCCACTGAGCCACCCATGCACCCCAAGTTAGGTCTTTAATACATTTAAAATCTAAGATTATTTGATAAGGGTTTAAAGGGGGTGGGGCAGTGTGTTCATCACATTGCACTTGGGTCAGTGATATGGGTGGCAACCATTCCCCAGGCTATTGCTCCATCTCTTTTATGGGCTAATTTTAGGCATCTTGAATGAGCTGGATCAGAAGGCTCGCTTCCTTGGCCCTTGGCTTTCAAGACTGTTTTGGTGCCAGTTGGCTTTCTGTGGGTCTACTCACTTGTCAATATGGGATATATCCTACTTTTCCAGATGAGATGAGACCCTTGTTTCCAGAAGAGACTTTTCCAGATAAGACCCTGAAACAAATCAGCCATTGTTTCAAAAGACACTCCCATAACCCAAGTCATTCCTCCCCATCAGTTTCATTAGCTGAAGACCAAAATCTTTTCTTTCCCATCACTGTGACTCTCCTACTTATACTAGCAAAGAATTACAGAGTGAGATGGCTTTAGATGAGGTAGCAGCCATTAGAAGGACCGTATCTTAAAATATGACCATTAGAGATAAAGAAATTAGGAAGATAGCATACAGTAAACATTCAGTATATTATTGGGGGAGGGTAAGGGAGAGGAGAGAGGAAGGATAGTAAAATGGAGAAGGGGAAGATCATGTTCCATAAGAAAAACAGAATTGGGGCAAAACAGTCTGTCCCTTGCTTTTTTCTCATTGACCACTCTAAGTACAATAAGTTGCCATACTTCCTGTCCTCCCTTCCTCCCTCCCTCCCTCCCTCCCTCCCTCTCTCTCTCTGTGTGTGTGTGTGTGTGTGTGTGCACGCACGCGTGTGTCTGTCTGTCTTACATATGCACAGCATACTCTATTCAGGTAATCCTGAATCAGAGCTGAGTGACAAAGAAATAGGAATCCCAGCAAATGCCCTACATATTATCAAGCCGTGAATTATTAGCAGTTTCAAACACTTTTTGAGTTGTCCTCTCAAAAGGCTCTTCCCTTTCCTCTGAAAATGTTCACAACATCATCTCAGTAGCCACCACAATGAAACCTCTCTCCACACGGATGTGCAATTGTCAGTGAAAAAAAGTCAGGGAAGCTTTAGAGGAACAATAGCTCCTTTGCAAATTGCTGCTACATCAGAAGAAAAGCTGAGGCAGGCATAGCATATTCTATTTTACACACCGCAAACAGACAAACAACCCCCAGATTTGGAATCCGGAGTTAACAAAAGCATTAAACCCGTCGGGCTTTGAGAAGGAGCAATGTTTTTTTCATATTTTTCCTCTGCTACCATTATTTATATAACAAATGGCTGCAAAATGCAATCATGTCAGATGTTGGAAATAAACTCTTTGGGGTATAGCTATTTTTAAACAACCCATAGTTATAGGGCTGTTTTAAAAACATGCAAAAGCTGAGTTTGTGTTTTAAATCCTAAGTGGTCTCAGAAAGTCTGTATTGTTAGCCTAGTGCTAACCTATGGAACAGAAAAGCTTTTCAAAAGTGCCTGAACTCCCTCAGGAATGATGATGTTTTCTAGAGTTGCAAAAATTCAAATTGGCCATAGATTGAACCCCACTATTTTTAGACAGATACATCGAAATCCCTGGTGCTTCGTCTTTCCCACTTCGGAGAGCATGGAACTCCTCTTGCAAATATATGCAAAGTACTTCCTCACCAGAAAATTCTGTTTAGTGACACCAAGAACAAGCATTCCTTCCCTACCTCCCTTCACCCTTGGGAATCAGAAGTTCATAAAAAGAATGCTGCATTCTTGGGGATTATTTGCATGAGTGGATTATCTGAGTCACTCTTTGAGAGGTTGTATTCCTGGTCTCTCTTCTAGTAACCCAAGCTCACTGCTCCCAGAAGAGATTTTCCCCCCAGTCTAGTGAGCCCCATGGTCGTCTTCCTGACCTCTGCAACATCCCCCCCTCCCAACACACAAACACCCCGCCGCCACCACCACCACCTGCCACTTACCCCTCCAGCCCTGCCTAGGCTCCTGCTCACATGGAAGAAATAGAAGCTTCGGCTTGAGCCTGAGGTCCCAGCTCTGTCTCCCTTTCTCTAGCCAAGTTAACACACACCCTCAAAACTGCCATCAAGTCCCACTTCTTGTATAGGACTTCCCAAGCTCCTATAATATTTATGACTTATTATTAAGAATAATAAAAATAGCATTAGCTAGCATTTATTTAACACTCTGAGCCTGATATTAAGCATAATCCCGTTCAGTTCACATTTTAAAAACCCTTGAGGAAAGCACTGTTATTATCTCCCATTCTGCAAATGTGGTCACTGAACTCAGACTACTTCTGTTTGATCAGAGGAAGACTTCAGTGAGGACAAGTTAAGAATTCGGTGTTGCGGGGGGCCTGGATGGCTTAGTCGATTAAGCGACCTACTCTTGGTTGTGGCTCAGGTTATGATCTTGCAGTTTGTGAGATCGAGTCCTGCATTGATTGGGCTCCACATTGATAGTGTAGAGCCCGCTTGGGATTCTCTCTCTCCCCATCTTTTTCTCTGCACCCCCCTACTTGTGTGCACGTGCTCTCTTCCTCTCTCAAAATAAATAAATTTTAAAAAAATTTAGTGTGGGATTCTGGTGGTTTGGGCTGGAGTAAAGCAATAAGTAGGGAGAAGGGATTGAAAGGGGTCTTTAGATGTTATAACCCGCTGCTCAGAGAAGAAGGGCTTTCCTTAGACATACCCTTGTGGGAATGAGGTCCTCTCTGTCATTATTAATGTAACTGTCACTGCCTCCTTTGTGTCACTTTTTAAGTACTTGAGATATTTTTAAATATTTGAGTTGGTACTTAGGTAATAAAAGAGGCAGATCTCTATTCTGCTCATATTAGAATCCCCACCACCTAGCATGCAGTGGGTGTTCAGTAAATACAGATTGAATTTGTCCAAAAAAAGGAAAGGAGCATTTAAAAGCATTCCTCCTCGTTTAAGTCATAAATGGAATGAAGTGCCTCTAGAAATGAAAACAAGATTTTAAAAGACCTGGAACACAAAATCTAAAAACTCTTCCTACCTATCAAACCCAAAGAACAAGGTCAAAACTGTGATCAGGGGAAAAACACAACACATTTATGCAGAATAGAAGACACTGAGCCTGCAGTGTCTGCTTTCTGCAGTCATCACATAGCCAGGGTGGTTTTTTTTTTTTTTAATCTATCTTTTGTTGATGGCCAGTGGCTAGTTGAATGCATGGATTACGAGATTCTCATAACTTTTGTCATTTGTTAGATAGTCTGTGTCTAATAACTTTGGGGCCAGTCTTTAGCCTTCCAGATTCCCTCAAATTTTGGATGACCTGAATGAAGGATCCTGTATTACCTAGAGAAATGTCCCCTTAACTTTCCCAATTACTGTTAAAAAGGATACATTAAAATGAGTGGCACATAAAAGTAATCCTTATTTAGTTACTTCTCTTAGGTCAGCACAGTGTCTTTCTATTAGTACGGAATTTGGAGTCAGTACCCCCTAACTTTGTCACACAGGAGAAATGTGCCTCCCTTTATTTCTGTGGGAGTGTTGGTCTAAGTCTCTTCATCCTTCCATCACTGAGATCTCGGGCCTTGGAGAATTGTATCTAGATGCAGACCTGGTTTTATATGCCAGCAGCAGAATAATGGTAACTATTTTCATCACTCATGGATTCTAACCTTTAACCAGATGAAAGGGTGGTTTTCATGTAGTGGTAGGGGTCTGAAGATCTTTACTGCTTTTATGAGCTGAGACAGTAGGTCCAGACCATAACAACACCAAATACGGTATCTTGGAAAGTGATTGTATCCACCTGCTTTCAGCTTATGTGCAAGGGAACCAATCCCAGGAAACTGGCCTCAAAGGAAGGCACTGACTGCTGACTTGGTTCTCACCATTGTACTCCAGCAGCCACATATACAGTCCTTAATATTAATGAAAGTGTAAGTTGGAAGAAATTTTTCATTCATAGAAAACTATCGGCCACTTCCCTATCCTGGGGCCTGTACTATTTACCAGCTGGAAACGCTAGCAACTGGAAAGTGGAAGGTGGTTTGTCCAGTCCTGATTCCTCACTCTGAAGACCCATAAAGTTGACAGAACTTTTGCCTAGAGGTCTGTTTTTAACTTAGGAGGAAGAATTGATGAGTCTAATTAGTTGTTGCATCATCTTAGACTAGGTATTGTGTAAAAATTTTGTGTTCTTGGTTATTTAACTAGTTACATTGGTATTAAGTTAGAGTAAACCTTAAGAAAGCAGAATGTGAAGCTTCTTCAGTTTGGCTGGAGTTTTTCCTCTTACTTTTGTGTTCTTACAAAGTGTATTTTGAATTCGCAACCAAACAGCTAGCTATTGCTATAAGAAAGAAATTATTTTTTTAATTTTTTATTGTTTTAATATAATTTATTGTCAAATTGGCTAACATACAGTGTGTATGGTGTGCTCTGGTTTTGGGAGTAGATTCCCATGATTTATCACCTACGTACAACACCCAGTGCTCATCCCAACAAGTGCCCTCCTCAATGCCCATCACCCATTTTCCCCTCTGCCCCCACCCAACCACCCTCAGTTTGTTCTCTGTATTTAAGAATCTCTTATGGTTTGCCTCCCTCCCTCTCTGTTTGTAACTGTTTTTTCCCCTTCCCTTCTGCCGTGGTCTTCTGTTAAGTTTCTCAAGTTCCACATAAGAGTGAAAACATGTGGCATCTGTCTTTCTCTGACAAACTTATTTCACTTAGCATAACACCCTCCAGTTCCATCCATATTGCTGCAAATGGCAGGATTTCATTCTTTCTCATTGCCAAGCAGTATTCCATTGTATATAGAAACCACATCTTCTTTATCCACTCATTGGTGGATGGACTTTTAGGCTCTTTCCATGATTTGGCTTTTGTTGAAAGCACTACTGTAAACTTTGGGGTACATGTGCCCCTATGCATCAGCACTCCTGTATCCTTTGGATAAATTGCTAGTAGTGCTATTGCTGGGTCATAGGGTAGTTCTATTTTTAATTTTTTGAGGAACATCCACACTGTGTTCCAGAGCAACCAGTTTACATTCCCACCAACAGTGCAAGAGGGTTCCCCTTTCTCCACATCCTTGCCAGCATCTGCTGTTTCCTAAGTTGTTAATTTTAGCCACTCTGACTGGTGTGAGGTGGTATCTCAGTGTGATTTTGATTTATATTTCCCTGATGATGAGTGACATTGAGCATCTTTTCATGCGTCTGTTGGCATCTAGATGTCTCCTTTGGAAAAGTGTCTATCCATGTCTTCTGCCCATTTCTTCACTGGATTATTTGTGTTTTTTTGGGTATTGAGTTTGGTAAGTTCTTTATAGATTTTGGGTATTAACCCTTTATCTGATATGTCATTTGCAAATATCCTTTCCCATTTCGTCAGTTGCCTTTTAGTTTTGTTGATTGTTTCCTTTGCTGTGCAGATGCTTTTTATATTGATGAGGTCCCAATAGTTCATTTTTGCTCTTAATTCCCTTGCCTTTGGAGATGTGTCAGGCAAGAGAGTGCTGCAGCTGAGGTCAAGGAGATTGTTGCCTGCTTTCTCCTCTAGGATTTTGATGGTTTCCTGTCTCACATTTAGGTCTTTCATCCATTTTGAGTTTACTTTTATGTACAGTGTAAGAAAGTGGTCTAGTTTCATTTGCATGTTGCTGTCCAGTGCTCCCAGCACCATTTGTTAAAAAGACTGTGTTTTCTCCACTGGATACTCTTTCCTGCTTTGTCAAATATTGGTTGGCCATACATTTGTGGGTCCAGTTCTGGGTTCTCTATTCTATTCCATTGGTCTATGTATCTGTTTTTGTGCCAATACCATACTGTCTTGATGATTACAGCTTTGTAGCAGAGGTTAAAGCCTGGGATTATGATGCCTCCTGCTCTGGCATTCTTTTTCAACATTACTTTGGCTATTAGGGGTCTTTTGTGGTTCCATACAAATTTTAGGATAGTTTTTTCTAGTTTTGAGAAGAATGCTGGTGCAATTTCAGTTGGCATTGCATTCAATCTGTAGATTTCTTTGGGTAGTATTGACGTTTTAACAATATTTATTCTTCCAATCCATGAGCATGGAATGTTTTTCCATTTCTTTGTGTCTTCTTCAATTTCTTTCATAAGTTTTCTATAGTTTTCAACATACAGATCTTTTACATCTTTGGTTAGATTTATTCCTAGGTATTTTATGGTTCTTGGTGCAATTGTAAATGGGATTGATTGCTTGATTTCTCTTGCTACAAGAAAGCAATTATTATCATGCTTGCCATCTACCAGAACTTTTCCTCTAAGGAATCACAAACCATTTGATGTGTAGCATATATATAAAGGTGCCACCACATAAAGAGATTTGCCTTAGGTCCATCTCCCAAGAAATACTGTATTTTACCTATCTCCCTTTTCATTGGAAATGCCATAAAGTAGCAAAGGGAGGAATTTTGAAATCTTAGATGTTGAAACTACTAAAGTATTTCTTTATTTGGTCAGTATTTCTAGTAGTCAGAGAAACTTCAGAGAGCATGCTTCTTTCTCTCCTCAATAATTTTATTAGGTTACTGAAATTCCATGGTTTGCTTAGGAGGGAGCATGAGCCAAGTGGTAGACCTAAATCCTGCCTCTTATCTGAGTGTCATGACACTATTATAACCACAAACATTTGTTTTCCATTCTCAGTGGAGATGGGTAGCCTTTTTGGATCATCCTGTGTAGAATACAGCAGATGCTATGTAGAGCTATTTTCCAAATTGTTAGATCTTACAGACAGACTAAATTCCATTCACTGTTACAAAAGCCCAGTATAGAAAGACAATTGTAAATGATAAAAAAATTTAAGACATCTCTTTTTTTTTTTTTACTAGCTCTGTTAAATTTAGAGACTTGAAATTCTTTCTGGATGGCTTTCAGTGATCAAAATTTACCAAATTAAGAATAAGGAATCCAGACTTTTCCTTAGGAAGGCAGTGAAAGCATAACAGAAAGGATGAATCCTACTAGATTTACCATTTGCCATCCCACTTTTTCAATCAAGATTGTTTGAAAACCTGTCCATATTGATACATATGGATCTAATTCTTTTAACTGCTGTAGGGTATTGCATTGAATGAGTAAACCATGTTTTTCTTGATCCAACACCCCTTTCCCTTTGTGTCATCAACTCCACTGTGAGGAAGAGCCACTGGTGTGTATATCCTCTCTTCTTCATTGGGATTTTGGAAAGATAAACAAAACAACATGAAATGACTAGAACCCTTTTGTTATGAAGTAGTACAAGCCTTAGGACTAATTCTATTTTCTCACACATTGTGCTTTCTGACAAGGTTCCTTAAACATTCCTTTTTTCTATTTTCATAATGCAATGGCTGGGGCACCTGGGTGGCTCAGTCAATTAAGCATCTGTCTGACTTTAGCTCAGGTCATGGTCTCACCATTTGTGGGTTTGAGACCAGCGTTGGGCTCTGTGCAGACAGCTCAGAGTCTGGAGCCTGCTTGGGATTCTGTGTCCCCCTCTCTCTCTGCCCCTCCCCTGCTTATTCTCTTTGTCTGTCTCTCTCTCTCTCTTTCTCTGTCTCTCTCACTTTCTCTCTCTCAAAAATAAAATAATTTTAAAAATTAAAAATAACACAATGATGATAATCCATATGTGTAAGTGATAGGAATATAAAGTTAGATCATTATGATTAGCTGGGCCTTAATGCCACAACTCAGCCCAAAATAATGCTCCTGAGACCCCAAAACAAACATTTTGCTGCTCATAAATAATAGTGTAAGTGTAGAGTGGATGAGGTCCAGGATTCTCTTTGGTCCCTCAATGGACAGCAATGCTGCTGGGACCATAATTTTCCATTTTTCTTCTTGGAAAGTCTGACTATAGGCCACTCAGTAAAATGAACCTTGGAAATAAGATTTCTGTCTCACACCATCTATTCGTGAAAGAGAGCTATAAAAGCAAACTCATACTCAGATCCTAATGGAGACATGGCAGTAAGCCTGAGGGAAATGCCATCCTTCAGTCTCTCTTTTAATCCTCTTGTAGCTTTATTTAGTTTCAGGACAGGGTGAGGGCTTCAGTTGTGGGCAGCCATTCATGTTTTCTGAACTTGTTTATTCAGAAAGTAGTTGAAACAGATAAGAATTAGGAACTCTGGAAAGAGCCAGTACTAAGAAAACTAGGAAGGGCACACCGAATAGTATTTCCATGGCTTTGTCGCTATCTGGAAACTACCTAAAACATTTTAATGAGACTGTGTGATAACACCTAGTGTTCTAGTATAAAGTATATCCCTCTTGGTTCCTACACAGAATTTCCCAAGTAAACTCATAGCTGGACATGGGTTAGAAATGGGACAAAGCAGTCCAGTCTTGGATTGGACTCGGACTGGACTCAACAGTGGATTAGGAAGGATGTCAAGGGAAACCACCCTTGTTTCTCTCCCTCCCTCCCTGTTTCTTGTGAAATTGGTTTATGTTTCTCTAGAATCCTTTGATTCTGTTTTGCTCTCTTTCACTAAATCTTCCTACCAGTTGATCTGATGGCATCAACTCTTCGTGTCCGTTTCTGAGCATATCCTGTTGGTCTCTTTTTCTTTCTCTTAATATCAGGGAAACTTTTTCTTTCTAGGGAATTCAACTTCAATCTTATTCAGCACCTCCTCTGTTGACAGATAGCCTCTCGGGCTGAAGGAAGCAGGGTCCCCAGAGAGTCGTACATTTTTAGAGTGCTATTTCTCCACTGGACTGCAGAGCATTTGACATTATGGCACCTCATTTCCCCTTCCACAGTCCTTGTGAAAGAAGCAAACATCAGGCCCTCTTGACACATGAGGGAAGGGATACTCTGGGAGATCTTCCTTTTCCAGGAATCACACTGCTAAGTCAGTGATAGATTTAGACATCCAGAGAGAGAATCAGCTCCCTTGGGTCTCTCTTGGAGTTATTTCTGACTACTATTTCAAACTTGTTTCCATCATTCATGTTTTGTTATCCAAACAGACCTTGTCCATGGTTTCCTTGGCCTCTGATTATTACCAATTTTTTTTTAACTTCTCAGGACTACTTACTCTAAACAACATCTCCCAAGTTGATTTTGTGTGTCAGGTCTAATACGATTTGAAAAAAGATTACTGAGTGCATAATCATAACCATTTATTTATTATGTGTAGGCCCACAATGTATTGGATATTGTGCCAAGCAAAGGCAAGAGACAGCTCCCTGGCTTAAAGATCTCACAGCCTCGGCTAGAGAGCCAATCCTAAACAGATGTGACTAGAGTAGGGCAAGTATCATGCATAAAATAGTAGAGAAAATTGACTCAACCAGTGCTGAGTGCCTATAGTGAGTGAGATTCTGTGCCAGGCACTGTTTATATAGTCATGAACAGAATAGATAAACTTAAAATTAAGAAGAAAAAGAAACAACTAACCCAAAGCATATTATGTTGTAATATTGTATATTACAAATTGTGGGATGTTTAGGTTTGATGGGGGACAAGTTTTCAGAAACCTACTTTAAGGGGCACCTGAGTGGCTCAGTTGGTTGAACATCTGACTCTTGATTTCAGCTCAGGTCATGATCTCACATTTCACAGGATCAAGCTCGGCATCAGATCAGGCTCTGCACTGGGCATGGAGCCTGCTTGAGATTCCCTCCCTCCCTCCCTCTCTCCCTCTCCCCCTCTCCCCCTCTCCCTCTCCCTCTTCTTCCCCTTGTACCCCTCACTCTTGCATGCATTCTCTCACTCTCTCTCAAAATAAACAAACATAAAAAAATAATAAAGAAACCTACTTTAAAAGAGTGGAGGGCAGGCCTCTCTTCTAAACTGACATTTAACCCAGGGCAAGGTCTAATCATGGGAAATGTAGGAAGAAAAACATAATCAGAAAGAATATCATGGGTGGCAGCCCTAAGGTGAGAGCTTGACTTACTGAGAAACCAGAATGGGCTAGTACCCTGGGAACTGAGGCAAGCTGTGCATGAAGCATCCTGAAGGCCATGAAAATGGATTTGGATTTCATTCAATATTCAGTGAGAAGCCTTAGAAGAGTTTGTAAAATAAAAGTGATGCGATTGCATTTATGTTTTAAAGGATTATTCCGATTGCTATGTAGAAAATCAACAGAAGCAGGCAGGAATAGATATAAGCAGGTGATTGAAGTAACTCGGGTGAAAAACAATAGCACTTTGGCCCAGAATGATGGAAGTCGAGATAGAAAAATATGGTATATTTTAGAAGTAGAAAACACAAGGATTTGGTTATGATTTTGATCTTGGCGTCCAAGCAAAGGAAGGTGCCAAAAATAATTTCCAGGTTTTGATCATCCTAGTGACTGGTGATGCCATTTATGGAGTGGTGGAAGACTATGAAAGAAGCAGGTTTGTGTTGTGGTCAGGAACTCAGAGAGAATTTGAATTCCTGGGTAGCTTTCATGTCATGGTGTCCAGCAGGGCAGGGGAAGTGCAAATGTGGATGTTGAGAATGTAGTTTGGAGTCGACAATATAAACTTGAGATTCATCAGCAGAAGAATGGTAGCGATGTGTCTAGCTGATTATATAAAGATAGAAGAGAGGACAGCCTTGGGAGCTGGATATATCTAGAGTGCAAGAGGGAGAAGAGGAGGAAGAACCAGTGGAGGGGATGGAGAAAGTGATCAGAATGGTTGAGACATTGACTAATATAAATATGGGCAATAGTGTCTGGCTTGCCACTGGTAAGTACTGTGTTGTTCATGATAATAATACTAGAATCGCTATTTCTGGAAATGTGTGCTAAACTGTAAAGCATTACCTGTATGCAGCTCATGCATCAGTAATGTATGAAGTATTGGGAGTAAGGAAGCTGTGCAAGAATCTGAGTCTCTGCCTATCACTGTGGGACTCCAGATCCCACCCAAGTAGACTTGCGTTTCATGGCATGAAGGAAATGGCATGTGTCCCCTTTCAAATGATGTGCAGGTTTACTTAATATAATCAATAATAAAGAGACCAAGGATTTTTAAAAACCCCTTCCTTAGCCAGTCCTGCTCATACCTGTACCCCCCAGTCCTCCCCGTGACTGCAGCATGGTATCTATTGGTGATAGCATGTGCTGCCATCCCCAAGCCCTTGTTCTCCAACTGTGTGTGGCTTCTAGCACTTACATGAAATCTCATTTATTCACAGATGCCATTTTATAGAACTGTAAAAAAGGAAACACATGGCTTCGGGCAGGGGCATACAGCTCCAACATGGCCTTCCAACTGTTTCTGCAGTAGGATGTTAGGGCTCCAGGCACTGTGCCTCTCGCTTCTAAGTTCAGAGAAGCCCAATCTGTGGAGAAAATCTTTGCAAATGTGAAAGTTACCTGTAGAGCATTCTGTACCGTCTGTGTGGCTTTCTTTCCACTCAGCTCCTTTAACATAGATATTCATGTTCAGGTGGTTAGTTATGATTATTGATATCCCCCTATCGTTACTTGTGACAATAACACTGAGATTGCTACTGTGGCATCTCATTTGGTTTTAAAACTTCGGAAAACACGCACGATCTACCTATCATCATAGTCTATGGAGGGGAGAAATGCAAAACTTTGAATTTTGAAATTTAAGCAATTCCTTGGAATTGCAACCCTTGGAGGAGTTTTATTTTGCAGAGACAGCACCTTTGGCCACACCATGGAGTATGCAGCTATAACCGGAAGAGAGGGCCCTGAGAGAGGGCCATGAAAGGGGCTCTTGGGTGGGAGGGACAGAGCTGTGTCTTGAGTAGCTGATGATGTCTCAGGGTATGACAGAGCACCCTGCCTTGTGAAATATTCTCCCCTCCTCTATGTTCCCCCGAACAACTCAAATGTGAGCTGCAGCATATCCTAGTCCTGTACCTAATGGTGAGATTCACCTAGAAAGGCTGATTCTCTATCCAGGATCAACAGTTGAGGAAAGCCAACAATCTCAACAAGCAGACCATACACCTGAGAAAATGCACTTATAGGCAGAACAGGTCTTCAGAACATTTGTTGTATAATCTCAAAAAATTACAAGACTCCATATTAAAGAATCCATTAGAGAACATAGAAATGAAATTTTGGGTTGATAATTTTTTTTTAATTATTGAAGGCACAAAATAGTAAAATAGACATCACTGAAGACAAATTAGTGAATTCAAATATAGATCAAGTTAAGGTACTCTTCTGGAATACAGCATGAGGAGAGAAATATCTGGGAAGCATGGAGAAATGCTGAGATCTAAAAAAACTGTATTTAGAAATTTAATATTTAATCCAATGTTCACCTAATACAAGTCAAGAGAAGAAGAAATACTCAAACAATATGAGATTACTTCCTAGAAATGAAGAGAAAGACATTGCATCTTTTATAATGTTTATTTATCTTTGAAAGGGAGAGGGAGACAGTGTATCCCAAGCAGGCTCCATGCTGTCAGCACAAGAACCCCATGTAGGGCTCGAACTGACGAACCATGAGATCATGACCTGAGCCAAAATCAAGAGTCCAGTGCTTAGCCGACTGAGCCCCCAGGTCTTCCCGGACATTGTGTCTTTTATTGAAAGAGCTATAATTCTACATTAGCCAAACCATCATGGAAGTGAAAAGGGGAAAGTGAATTCTTTGGAGACCCACAAAGCCCAGGAAGTTGACTATTCCTAAATCCTCTCTCTTTTATTTTTTTATTTTTTATTTTTTTTTACAAATAGTTTATTGTCTAATTAGTTTCCACATAACACCCAGTGCTCATCCCAACTAGTGCCTTCCTCCATGCCCACCCCCCTTGCCCCCCACATCCATCAGTCCTCAGTTTTTGTCAGCATTCAAGAGTCTCTCATGGTTTGCCTCTCTCCCTTTCCCCCACCATTTCCCCCTTTCTTTTCAAGGGAGTCAAGAAAAAATGACGCAAAGGCAATTTGCAGACTCCAACACAAGTCAGGAAACGGGGAAAAGTAAATAGCTAGAAAGCCTGGTAAATAAAAGTGAAAAAACAAATACAGTAGAGATGTATCCAAATACATCTGTAATCACAGTAAACACAAATGGGTCAACTTTACCCAGAGGCAGAAAACCGTAGCCAAGGCAATATGAAGGGAGAAGAAATAACATGTTTAAATGTGAGAGAGAACAAGTCATTATTTGCATGCTCTATCATTTAGAACATCAATACTGTCTGAGCAGTGCTTATCCAAAAAAATGGAGTCCTACCCTACACAATGCCAAATGATTAATGACTTAAATATAAAAAGATAAAAGGCAAAAAGGAAAAAAATGTATATATGTAAAGACATGAAGGAAGTATTTATTGACTGCTTTACAGTTAAGTTTATAAATGAAAGATATTGCAAACTAAGTTAAAAGTCAAGCAAAACCATGGGAAAATATGTTTGCAATATAAGTAGTAAGGATTTGTATCAAAAATCTATGTGATTTGCAAAAATTACAAAGTTTAGTATTATCAGTTACTGGCTGTGAGGAATATAAAATAGTACTCAGTGTAGAGGACTGTTGGACAGTGTCAACTAAAATTAAAGCCATGATTCCTTGATGAGCAAACAAGTGAACTTCCATATGTCTGACTTAGAAAAACCTGGTTATAGGGGCACCTGAGTGGCTCAGTCGGGTAAGCGTTGACTTGTCCTTGGCTCAGGTCATGATCTCACAGTTTGCGAGATCAAGCCCTGCGTCGGGTTCTGCACTGACAGCGTGAAGCCTGCTTGGGGTTCTCTCTCCCCCTCTGTATGCCCCTTCTCCTGCTCCAGTTCTCATGCTCTCACTCTCTCAAAATGAATAAACAGGAAAAAAAAAAGGAAGGAAGGAAAGAAGGACGGAAGGACAGATGGAAGGAAGGAAGGAAGGAAAGAAAACCTGGCACGCTTGTACAGGGACTCTCAGAAGTTATGTTGCTCTAACTGGTAACAGTGGTTGAGTCTTGGGAGAGGGTGAGGGTATGTCTTGGGGGAGCAGAGGCTGGGGAGCAGAAGGCCATTAAAGAAGGCTTTATCTGTAATGTTTAATAGTTTTACAAGAAGAATGCATACAACCTAAAGTAACTAAAAATGGGCTTTTCAAAATCATTAAGAGTGCAAGTTTTATTTCAGTTTTGCAATAGAGAATCAAAGGCTGTCCGACAGCAGTTACAAGAAAAAGTAGTCTGTGTTGTCATACAGGGGTCCGGGTTGAGTCCAGAGTTTATACGATCACGAATCTCTGCTCTGGTGCTCCCTTGCTACACTAGGAAGAGTTTTTAGATGAAGATGAAGTTTACATACACCCTTCACATTGTGTTGATGGACTTCAGTTGGAAATTGTCTGCATTTATCTTTAGGCATATCGATTTTAAATGTTTAAATATTTGTAGTTTTCTTTTGTTTAATGCTGATGCAGTTGGACTTATTATATAGCTTACCATTTAGGATGGCGAAATCTTTTTTTTTTTTTTTTACAAATAGTTTATTGTCAAATTAGTTTCCACATAACACTCAGTGCTCATCCCCACAAGTGCCCTCCTCCATGCCCATCCCCCCTCCCCCCCACATCCATCAGTCCTCAGTTTTTGTCAGCATTCAAGAGTCTCTCATGGTTTGCCTCTCTCCCTTTCCCCCACCATTTTAGGATGGCGAAATCTTAAAAAGTACATCAAAGGCAAATTATTCTTTCCAGTCATGTTTCATGTCTACAGAAAATGGTAGGTTATGCACTTAAGTTTTTAACTTCATTATGTAAGTGGCATTAAACCAGCCATAAAATAATTGCCAATGATAACAGTATTGTTTCACTGAGCTTTTATTCATGACTCTGAGTCATTTTCCTCCTCAGAATGAGGAGTGTATCTTTTTGTTTGTCTTTTTTTTTAAACCAGGTTCTAAATACCCAATTTTTGACCATATTTTTCTTCTGCTTTGGCTTTTTTTTTTTTTTTCTGTCCATCATTATATTTTTTGGGGGGGGGAACCTTCTTTAAATTCTTTTTAAGGGAAGGACCAAAGCTAGCAAAGAAACAGATGTATCCCATATAAAATATGCAATAAATCTTGTCCCACAAATTCTTTGCTCTGAACTTTCTGACAGAAACTGTCAAATATCCACTTTAATTCAGGTATAAAATGTTCGCTCCGTGTCATGGCGCCAACAGCCATATGCCAGAATAAAGTTAGTGACCAACCATAAAAACAGCAGCATAAGCACCTTTGAAATGGTGCAAGTCATCGTGGGTGAGAACAAGCCATATAACTCCATGGGGAATTAATCTCGGCTTTGCTACTATCCTGCTGCGCATTTACAATGCAGGAGTAGTAATACTTTTAAAAGGAGAGAGAATAAGAGAGCCGTGTGTACACCTAATGAGCTTGTAGGAGGGGAGAAGGTGGTTCATGGATCAGAAAGCAATAGCTTTTCCTCCCCCTCCGCGGAGCTCTGGAATCCGCCTTGAAGAGGGCAGATCCCAGCCTGAGTTGAACATGCGGGGTGGTTCCTCAGCTTGCACTGCCTGGTTTCACAGATCATGTGAAACCAATCTCCCTGAAGCACAATCACAAGAAATGACTTCAGCTTCATAAATCATTGTTATCATCCCACAGGAGGAGGTAATGCTATGGTTTTTCTCCAGTAAAACATTTCAAGCCTCTGGTTTCAGGAGCTTTTTTCTTTCTTTCTTTCTTTCTTCTTTCTGAAATCAGCGTTATGCCATTTGCACAATTAGCTTCAGGTCCCTGCCTAAAGAAGACAGTGGCACTTCTCCAATTTACCTATTATTTGACCGTTTCCTCTGCTCTCAGTTTTTAAGGGAGACTTATTTCCTGCTGAGCGTATGTGCATGCGTGTATACGTCTTGTCTTATATTCAGAGGCCTCACACTTGCTTCCAAGCGGATACTGACCTTCAGTATTTTTTTCTGTTAAGGATATTTTCTTTAGCCTGTATTTTCCAAATACAGAACAGACATATTAGGTTTAAACACAGCGGAAAGAAATCTTAACTGATTTTGCAACCTAAGACATGATTTTAATACTTGTGGCCATCTAAAACATTTCTAAGCTACAGAAAGCAGAAGACTAAAGAGTAAAACAATTTGTGTCAAAAGATAAAAATCTGCTTTAATTACATTTGATAATATTTTAATAGTCTTTCATAACCAAACATTTTTCTCCTAAAAGATCTTATTGAAGAAACGTCAGAAAATTATTTTGAAATGCTATCTTAGGTTTCTAGAAAATTATTTTATTTGTATTGGTTTCATACCCACTTTAGGGAGAAAAAAAGCTTATTTTCCAACAATTATTTTCAACCATTACCAATTAAATGACAAAAGATAAAGTGTCATTAAAAGTATTCATTTAAAAGTCCTATTCTTTGACACATTAAATGAAAAAGCAAGAAACTGAATTATATCTTCAGTATGGCCTCAACTATATAAACCAGCACAAGTGGCTTTGTGTTTCTAAACGTACACCTACATTTACGGAAATGAATCAAAATATTAGTAGAGGCCATTACATAAGAAAGCCTTCTGCACTATTTTTATCTTTTTCCCCCCTCAGATATCCATGTGTTCTACAATGAGGAATTATTTTAAAATCTGGGAGAGATTATAAAGATTTGTTAAAATCGGGGGTGGGGAGCAGGGAAGGAGGATGCAAGTCCAGAGGGGCCACCCTAAATTCTGTTAAACTCACCATCGGCACTTTTACTCAGCAGACTTCTAAAAGGTGTGGTCAGTTTTAAAAACGAACCTCATTTCTTTGTTTCTTTTCTACTGACTCTGATAACGATCACTTGCACTAATAGTTCTTCTGCATAACTTCTACACCGGCTGAGCCAATTAAATGTGCTTTAATGTGGAAAATCTCTTCTACAGTGTCTTCTCTGGGAATCACAGTTCACCCAGAATCTATCACTTGCTTTCCCTGCACCTAGATTCTTGGTAGCTTCATGATTCTTGACAATAGGGTATAGTTCTTGGGTACCATTTTTAGCAGACCAATTTAAATCCCCAACGATGACAAATTCTGGACTGTAAGAAAGAAAATGTAATAAAGTATTTTGATATTCAGAGCAATAACAGATATCAGGACAGTGAGAATTTTCTGAGTTTCAGTTTTTCAGTCCCCCTGTGGATCTGGTTTCCCAAGTACACTGCAGCACCTTTGCCAAGGTCCTAAAAGAAGCCCCATTTAAGGATAGCAATGGATGTTCTATGATTACTTATGTACATTCATGATTAAACACAGGAATACTTGTTTTTCCAAAGGAAGCGTTTCAGTTATTTAACAAATGTTTTATGCTACAAAGAAAAATGTAAGTGGTTTAGTATAAATAAATCTAGACGAGGAGGAAATCTCCTTTATAAAGGTATGGGTACCATGTAATATTTTATATGATATATGAGTATGGCTTTCTTTTTCCTCTCTTCCTTTTTGATTAGCTAAAATCAATTTTAATCTATTTAGATCTCTGACCATGCATAACAGCTTTTATCTGAGTTTTCATCTTTATAATGTGATTAAAACCATTCTTCATATTGTATATATTTCTGGAAAATTCATAAAAATATGAGGGATAGTTATCTTATAGAAATGGTAAAATTTACATTTGTGTGTGTGTGTGTGTGTGCCTGTGTGTGTGCACGCGTGTGTGTGTGTAAGGTATAAATAAAGGGCTTTAGCACTTTAATGTAGGTGACTGTGCTTTTCAATTTAACTTATTCATTCAAATACTTGTTTTTCCAGTTATGAGTTCTTATTTCTTTAATTTTCTAGTCTATAATGATAGGACAGTTTTAGAGTTTTTAAGCAGGAACATGTGAGAATAACAATGTGGTATAGTGAAAACAACAATGAGTAAAGAAACAAGTTCTTTTTGCCCAAAACTAGTTGTATGACCTTAGGCAAGTCACTCACTTCCACTGTGCTCTGCTTCCGCTTCCAAATACATTTTTTTTCCTGGCTATATTAAATGATGCTAATTCTTTAAAAAAAAAAATAAATAAATAAATAAATAAATAAAAACAGCATGTGATTCCTCTTTCCCCCTTTGACCAGAAAGGCAGAAGTAGCAACTGTATTGTTTTGATATATTACTTTCTGATATTTTAATAGATACATAATTTATTTCTGTGGCATACATTGTAACAATTTACTTGCATTGTATTTACTGCTTTATATTTGAATTTTATCACCATGATATCCTTTAAAAACTCAATTTGTGAGATACTTGGATCTAGTACATTTGCTTCAGGTCTTGGGGAGATGTAGGGATAGACATGTTATTAAAGGAAAAACGGGTGCTCAACTACTCAGACAGGTCTCATGGATGCCCAAGAAAAGTTGAACAAGCAAAGGTCACTGAGCAACTAAGAACTGTTATGGTAGTGGTTGTAATGCTTGTAATAATTAACATTTACTGAGATAATGTGCCAAGTGTGAGGGCTGAGCACCTTAAAAACATCTCATTTAATTATTTCAACAACTGTCTAATATAAGTCCTATTATTACCTTCATTTATAGATTAGAGAACTCACTGTTAGCCAAGTTAAACTCACTTGCCCAAGGCCAATAGCTGGAAAGTAATGGAGTGATTTAAAGCTTTAGTTCCATTATTATCCACAATGAAGAACTCATCTGAGGAGTTAAGAAGGTTAAATGATCTACGTAAACCCCTTAGCATATTACCTGACACACACTGAGTACTCAGTGAATATTCTTCTTCTTCTTCTTCTTCCTCTTTCCCCCTTTGTCCTTCCTTCTTCCTCCTTCCCTTTCCTCTTTATCACCATCATAGTGGTGCCACCGTCAACCTGATTATTCCTGGCAGTTGTACTGAACTGCTTCCTAAGCAATTGATCGGCCAGCAGATAGACTATCCTTGGATCCCATTAGCTGTGACTGGTGGGCTGAAGGGGTCACAGTTCAGTACACTATTCCATGATCATAAAATCCAATATTTATTCAGTCCCCTATTATTTAACCTTGTTCACCTATAAACTATAGCATGAGAGGCTTATACTAGGTAATTTCTTAGGTTTCTTCTAGCTGATTCTCAGGTGTAGGGTTTCATTTTATCCACTATACAGATGGACAAGTTGAGATACAAAGAATTAAATGCTGGCTCTAAATAACAGAGATAGTCATCAGAGGCAGTTATGGGAAACCCAGAGAAGCCAATTGGTGCCAAATTTTTTCCATTTGTTAATGTAGTGCTTAACGAAATATCTATTGAAAATCAAGTGCTAAAATGCTATGATATAAAAAAAAAATGAGGCCCTTGATTTTGAAGAGCACTGCTTTAAATCAGAGAGAAAACTGACCATGGAGCCTGTTACCACTTTGCTTATAAACTTACAAATTCAAACTAGTAGCTGCTTTTGTAGTCTTTCTCACCAATTAATGAAGCAACAAATTATTGATTTATAAACACTAAGTTTATAGTCTCAAATGCTAAATTTTAAATATAAATTTTTTAAAAAGTACAGTCCATGCCTTCCAGAAATTATGTACTTTTATGCTAGTGTTAATTCCAAGATAGGACAGAGTGGTTTGGGAAAGGAGACCTTCTTCCAATATTAGAATACCTGCAATTTGTCACCAATTGGTTATTTAGAGGCTTGTGACTCTGAACCCCATTGGCTTTGAAGTGTCATCAAGATTCTTGATGAAACAAAATGGGGGCAGCTCTCTTTTCTACATCTAGCTTCTTTGCAATTCCTATGATTTCCTAAATGATGATTCATTTGGTGTCTTCTCCCTGAATGATGAGACTACAGAGTTCACTATCCCTACCTGATCCCTGAAAAAAATTCTAAAGCACTGTGGAAGGGATGAGCCTTCCCATTGGTAATGAGATGCCAGGGAGACAGGATAAACACTATAGGAAACAGGAGTTACGTATATTCTCCAAGTGAAAATTAATATTTTATGTTTGTTTAGAAATATTTGTGAAAAAATAACTCCAAGTAAAAACATTTTTTTTTTCTGAAAGAGATGTCACTTCTATTAATGCTGATAAGTTAAAGGTATATATGGACTTACAGGATGAGATAATATGGAGAAATTCAGGCCCTGTTTGAGAATGCAGCCACCTGACTCCCATTAATGTTAATGAGCCTCTCACTGAATCATTCTAAAATTTTACCCCCATGGTCTGTTTTAAAGCACCAAAAGTCAGGAAATTTAGAATGAAAGCTGAAATTCCATCGTGGCACTTTCTCTCTGATGTATATACTTTTATGGAAAATGTGCCATTTAGTGCAGCTTTAAGATACCACCTTACTATTTGAGAATTCTAGAAACAAATCAAGCTTGTTGGGAAGTAGCAGGGGACACTGGGAAGTATATTGGATTATGAGCCGAGACTTAGATACAGGAAAGTCATTGCATCAACTTGGGTGTTCGCTTTCTTATTTCTATGACATTAAATTGTTGGACTAGGTTATAGTTGGGTTATGGATTATGCGGTCGTATGAACCTTCTCAAGTAATTGCATCTATGTCACCTTGATGCCAAAAAAATTGCTGTGTACAGATAGTTGTACAAAATTAAAGGACATCACTGGCCTATACAGAAGCAGAGGAGAAAAGATCATAGACTATTAACAGGTAAATAAATGGTTGCCTTTAAGAAGAATGAGCAGAATTCTTCTACAGTCTAAAGATTGAGCATTATGTCCATGTTGGGAGTAGTTGAAAACTTAACCTGTGGAGGTGAAGGTGAAAAAAAAAGTTATTAGAGGAAAAAAAAAGTTATAAAGCTTTTACAGTGGATTGACTTGTGTACTGTGGATAAATTTATTTCATTTAGATCCCAATTGTACTCTTAGTCTGATTACCTTCTAGAATTGTGAGTGGATAAAATTTTTATTTTTTTTATAATTACTATAGAGAACAAACCAGATGCATAATCTGATGAGCACTTAGAGTTACATTGTGACCTCTTAAACTATACTCCCCACCTACACAAATAATTATTACCGTCATCACAGAATATAAAATAATCATACAGTTCTTTTATTACATGATCAGGGAAATTTTTCTCATTCAAATTATTATATCAGTAAGATATTTTATAAGGTATTTTAATATTATACCCATGCTTTGAAATATAAAAATGTAAATAACAGAAGATCATGAGTTGTTTGTAAGTTTGATTGCATCAGGACTCACTTTTTGTAACCATTTATGAGAGAATTAAGCCCTGTTGCCCTCAGGTCATCATTGTGTGTAACAAATTAGATCTCCCTGCCATCTAAAATGGTACTACTTGGGGTACCCGGGTGGCTCAGTTGGTTAAGCATCTGACTCTTGATTTTGGCTTAGGTCATGATCTCACATTTTATAAGATTACTGGCAGTGTGGACCCTGCTTGGGATTCTCTCTCTCTGCTCCTCCCCTGTTCATGCGCGCATGCACTCTCGCTCTCGCTCTCTCGCTCTCTCTCAAAATACATAAACTTAAAAACATTTTTTTAGTAAAAAATAAAATGGTACTAAATTATATACATATGAGGTGGGGGAGACTTAGAGAATAGCTAGTCAAGTCACTTTCCACATTATGCAGTTCAGATGAAGAATTTCGGTTGAGAAAAGCCCCAAGTGCCCAAGTTAAGGTGATAACAATATTAGGTGTTTTTTTTTTTTGATCCCCATAAGAATATTCAGGTTCACTTATAAAGGCAACTGAAAATGGCAGATAAAAATGATGAAAGCAGTGAGATCTGGAAAGTCTGATTGAACACAGAAGGATTCCGACTCAAACTTCAGCCTGAGAGTTACACTAAATGACTTTTAAGACTCCTTGTACCTGGGTTCTTTTGATTTTATTACTCTAAAGGCCTCTTCAAAGTCTACCAATACAGTGTCTTTTACTTAGTACTTCATCAAAAGCCTGGGTTTTCTACTCCACCTAGGCTTAGACAGGTGACCTAGAAACCAAATTATACCTGAATACTGGGAACCTTGATAGCATGCGTTTACCCAGCCTCACACCAATTTATAGAAAGCCTCACAGATAGCCCCTTATGCTCTTCAAGTTAACCATCCAAGTAGACATTTGTAAATGTCTAGTGACAGGCCATTGACTCTGTGACAGGCCAGAAATGATCATCCCAGTTTAATCACAACCAGGAAAACTAATAAAATAGGAAGATTAGTTAGGAGGATAGCATCCTTTTTGGGCAAGTATACCAAGAGAAAAATGTAAATATAAGATACCCCCATAATTCCGTAGTTCCACGTATGTATATTTCCCCCCTCTCAAATGTTGAAAAGTCATCCCTCTTTCCAGTGTACGTGTGCTGTTGCCTCTGCTGGTGAAAGCATTCTTATCTCCTGGAAAGTACATGACGGGACAGTTTTCTAAGAAATGAAAAATGGCTGCCATGTTCCCATCAGATGGATACCACATGAAGTGGAGTGTGGTCCCTTTGTTTCCTTGTTAGCATCACCTGGCTCCTCTATTTGGAGAGCTGTAATAAAAACAGCTTCTTTACTGTGCGTCCTGTTGGTTTATACCAACAATGTCAGGTCCATAAACCATGGTATATTAAAGTGTAATAGACTGTGTAAAGAATACTGGGAAGATATTCCAACCTCTATCCCTTCCCCTCATTCCACTCTTTACTACCTTCCAGATGGGTATCCATAAACATGACTTAATTATCTTTGGCATAAAACCCCCGCTTTCTTTGAAGAGTGATGTCCTTCTTCAGAACTTTCAGTGCATGAATACTAGCCTCTTGAGGATAAAACCTTGAATATTTTGGTACATTTAGATGACAAGTGTTCATAGTCTGAATATCTTCTGGAAGTGTCATTTTATTTATAAAAACTCTACATTTTTCATAATCACTCTATTTGAATGTTTTAGTCCAATATGGACAAAACTCAAGGGCCAGTGTTAAATGTATCTATCCATGATCTGTCATGCTAAATTTTTTTAGAGGTTTATTCATTTTTCAGAGACAGGGAGTGAGTGGGGAGAGGGACAGAGAGAGAGGGAGACACAGAATCCAAAGCAGGCTCCAGGCTCTGAGCTGTCAGCACAGAACCCGACACAGGGCTCTAATGCCCAGACCATAAGATCATGACCTGAGCTGAAGTAGGATGCTCAACTGACTGAGCCACACAGGTGCCCCATGTGATCTGTCATTCTAAATAATATATTGATCTAACATAGGATATATCAGGATGAAAATCAGTACTCTCTTCTATCTTGTTGATAAAAAGAAAACAAGGAAATTGTTGTGCCAGGAAATGGGCTCTGATCCCCCAGTGGGGAGACAATTAGGGGGACTATGTTCCACTAGTGTGGGCCCCTTGCTTTCAGTTTATTCACCTGTCAGAGAAGTGGAGTACCTACCAGGTGTTCAGGTTGAGAGAAACAGACTCTGAAATTCCACTGTGAAATAGATTTTGGTTGCTGCCCTCATGAAACACTGAGTCTACTAGGAAAAGCAGACTTCCAACAAATGGTGTCCGTACTGTGGTCCACATATGTGAACACAGTGTGGCTGGTGCTGCCCAGAAAGCAGCTCACCAGCTGATGAAGGAAAGGCCCCCAGGGAGGTCTTCATGAAAGAAGTAACCTTAAAGCTTGGTTTTTGAAGGAAGAAAAGACATTTACAGTGGGGGTGTTTGGGAAGGAGAAGACAGGGAGGTGGAAGGATTCAAAGCAGAAGAAACCGTGTCCCCAAAAATAAAGGCACAAGGAAACAGGTTGAGTGGCACAAACAGCACAGCGTCCAACTCAACAGGAGTATGAGACATGTGGTGGGAAGTAGGAGGAGCCAGGTTGTGAAGGGCTTACTGTGTTGTGTGAGTGTCCTTCACCCTGTACAGAGAGGAAGCTAATGAACACAGAAGCACAGTGGTAGCATGATCCACTTTGCCTTTTAAGTTGGTAATTTGGGTGCAGTGCAGAGACCTGGGATTTCTATGTAATGCAAAGAACCTATTGTAGATCATAGACCCTAGAGGTTAAAGAAGGAATCTTTGGTCTCAGAAAATTACCTTGATAAGTAGACCCCTGCATCACTATCTTTCATTTAGTGTATGAGAAGTGGTTCAGTTAATCAGGTCAGAGATTGATAACTCAGTGATCATTAAGTAGAAAAATCATAAGCCCCTGACACCTATCCCCTTGACTCCTAGGCATTTGCAAATTATAAATCAGGTTCTGTCTTTTTTTTTCCCCTGAGGGTAAAATAAAACAAAATGGGCTGAAACAGCAAATAAAATGACTTTAGGTCTGACACAGTGGACACCTTCCTGTAGACAAGCCTTAGGCACCTTGGTAGGGATGTCTGCTTTGTAAGTAAAATGGGGAAAACAGTGAGGTTCTAAGCAGAGGACACCTGATTGGACTTGAAAATGGTCATAAGCAAAATTATACTTTATTGAGAGTGGTTGTTGACCTTCTTAAGAAAGAAAGGAACGGGGGCGCCTGGGTGGCTTAGTCGGTTAAGCGTCCGACTTTCGCTTAGGTCATGATCTCGCGGTTCGTGGGTTCGAGCCCCGCGTCAGGCTCTGTGCTGACTGCCAGCTCAGAGCCTGGAGCCTGTTTCAGTCTGTGACTCCCTCTCTCTCTGACCCTACCCTGCTCAAACTGTCTCTCTCTCTCTCTCCTAGAAATAAATAAAACATTAAAAAAAAAATTTAAAAAAAAAAAAAAAGAAAGAAAGGAACGTTTGCTTGAAATTTTGTACTCATTCCAAAGGCAGACAGTTGGAATAAAGACTACTAGTATTTGCTTCTCGCCAATTAAATAATAAATGGCTGCATTTTTGAGTGTCTACTGTTTGTTGGTCTCTGTGTTAATCCCTCATGCTCAGTACCTCCAAAGTCACAACCACCTTGCAAGGGAGATCTTACCATTCCAGTCGTATGGGTAAGGCTCAGCGGAGTTAAGTGACTTCCCCAAGGTCTTTCAGTCAATAAGTGACAGAGCACAGCCAACCTGGTCCAGCCTGACGCAAATCCCAAGCTCTTTCCACTGTGCTCTCCCAGCATTAAACTTGGTCAAAGCACCCATCCCTCTGGAAGCTCGAAATGCCAGCGGTCTCAGCATGACAGGGAGCCATCAGAGGTCTGACTGCAGAGGCTCTGATGCAAGCACGCCTCATCCCCTTGTCAGGTAGCCTTCATATTTAGGCACAGGTAGGCACTGCCATCTTCATTTACAGAGATGGAAACTGAAACGTGTCACTTGTCCCTGACACTTAAGTGGCAGAGCTGGGCTGAAAAATTGGAATTTAATGATCCTGACTTCTGCCTCACTTGGTTCGCCACAGTACTTAGGAATTTCAAACTGGTCATTATGGGATGACATTATGATAACTCACGATTCAATGGCTATAAAATCAACCAGGAAGCAAAACTCCAAGGTATTAAAGCTTCTTAGAAAAGCAAATGGTCTTTATTCAGTGAAGGATGCATTAAATAAAATCCACGTAAATATTTCAAACAAACAAAAAAATCCCTTCTAAAGAACTCCTGTTGCTTTCTCCCTGGGACAGAGTTATGAGAAATAAGTATTGTTCTTTAGTGGAGAAAATAGAAGCTTAAGACAAGCAACACAGTTCTACTAATGACATAAAGATTACAGTCTGTGTAGGTAGGTCACCAAGCAAACTTACCACTCACCTTTTTCCAAGGACTTCCAGAAATTCTCCATCATCATGTGGGTCCATACCCTTGATAAAGAGGTTTAGAAGACAGAACTGATGTTGAGCAAAGCTTTTCATTTTTAGTACTCTGATTTGTTTTTCTTACTGCTTTTATTATCTTGAAATGTGAGACTGTCATCATCCTAAGCAGCTACTGTATTCCTCTAACTTGGAAAATCATTGTATTTAACTCCCTGCAGACAATGAGACAGCTACTTGTGACAGAAAGAGAAGAGAAAAGGGTAGGATTGGGGATGCCTGTTATTTCTCTATCCCCTGCCTGGTGCCATATCAGTATCTGACAACTCCTGCAAACTTACTCTTTGAAGAAGCCTACCCAACCCCCACCACACACGCGGTAGGAAATGTAAGCTGAAAAGGAAACACCTATATACTACTGTAGAAGAGGAGACTAAGTAAATCTCACACATATGTTCAGGGCTACCGCTAGTCAAAGCTGTAGGGTGAAGACAATTTGCACCTAAGACTTGCCATCTTCTGTTTAAACACCATCTCTCCCTGTGGGTACCTAGTACCTATGTGGCATGCTCTGTGGCTTCCCCGGCACCCTAATTCAGTAATCCACATAAAGTCTCCTATAGGCAACAACCATGCTCTGGACATTTTTGTGGCTACCCCTTATGAGAAATGACTGCCCTCATGTGGGGCCTAGCTTTCCTACTTTCTTGCCGCTCCCTCTTGGCCTCCCTACACTGAGACAGTGTCAGTCCCAGCATTGAGAAGCGAGGCCTAGAATCTGAGAATATCAAGATTCTTGCACTTAGCCTGCAGTTACCTTGTTTGCTGGTGATGCTAGAATTTGAGTCTGTGACTCTAGTCTTTAAACATTTTTCTTCCAGGTGACATGTTTTTGTTTTGTTCAGAGCATTTTGAAGACTTAAGACATATAATGACATGGTTGAAAATGTCACACATTGTGACAGAAGGAATACATTAGGCTGGTAGAGCTTCCAGGTCACACCATGGAAGTGGCTGCCCTTTGCTTAGGAAAACTCAAGATCTCTAGGTTCTTCACTTTTTTCTGAAGGCTCTTTTCCTCCCAGGCCCTCAGAAGTCCCGCAGTGTGCATTGGGACTCTTAGTGGTACCTCTTTTTACATTTTGGATGCTGGGGTATTTTACCCCCAAATAACCCTCTTTATAGAGCCATTCCAAAATCTTACCAATGTAGAATTCTTTGTGGAAAGAGTCCCTCTCAGTGAATTTAGACGCACCGGCAGCTTGACAACTGTCTACATAACACAGCCTGGAAGTTGCCAATTAGAAATCGGCTGGTGGCAGAGAACAGCCGGGGTGCTCCAGGAAGACCACTCAGGCCTCAAAGGAATTTTTCCTCATGTTTGATCATGCACAAAATTAAGGATCACTGGATAAGAACAAACTACTAGTTTGTTTCACCTTTCGGAGGACTTGGGAGCCTGGAGACATAGGTCACTTCTCTGTGTCCGACAGGCTAAGAGTGAGACTAATTCACAGAGGCCCCTGCTTGGAAGAATGGGGGTGGGAGGGGGACCTACTACAAAAGATGATCAGAACTATGATTTTACCTAAAACAGTGTAGCAGAAGCATTTTAATATAAAAGATCATTTTTGTTAATTGACATTTCCTGGACTTTGAGGTAGTAGCATATAGCTCTAGCCTGACATTCTTCTTTAGCCTATGTTTGTATTCTAAATATCAAGTTTTATGCTGAAGAAACCTAGTCTCTTTCTTTTTAAGCAATGTTTATCCAATACGTGCATTTGTCAAGTAAAATAATTTATTGAGTATATAGGCACTCTTCCCATGTTAAAGGCTCAGCAGAAGACAAGCCAGATGAAGTTACTTCTTTCCTGAAACTTATATTCAGTTGTCTTATCATAAACGAATGAGACAGTGAAGTCTGACAGGCAAATAGAGGCTGGGCAGAAAAGAGGTAACGTGCAGTGGTACAGAGAGTTGGGGGAAGGGACAAGGATGTGCAGCAATGGGCAATCTTCTATTTAGTCAAGTCAGAGAGAGTGATATCTGAGCTGAGACCTGAATACTGTAAGGAAGCCAGTCAGGCAGAAACTGTGGGCAAGGTGTCCCGGAGAGGAGGCGCGCAAGCCCAGAGACCCCCAGTGTGCATGCTCAGTGCGCTCCGGCATCAACAAGCTGCCCAGTGAGACTGGGAAGAAGTGAACATGTCACAGAGGAGGTAATGCCACAGAGGAGCCGGGGAGCGGATCTGTAGGGCTGAATGGGACATTGAGAAGATGTTAGAGGTTATGTCACCAGTGATAATAAGCCTTTGAAAGGTTTTGAGCAGAGGAGTAAATGGATAAAATTTATGTTTTAATATCAATGATGAAGTTGAGATGGCATCCTAATAATATCCGTCATGTCATTTATTGATCATATTTTATGTGCTAAGCCCTTAATGTGTACTATCTCATTTATCTTTATAACAGCTGCGTGAGGGTAGTCACTGGGGCTAATCTTATATGACAGATGAGTCAATAACTATGCAGTTGGTCACGAGTAACTTAATCACAGTGACACAGGTAGTACATAGCAGCGCTAGGCTTAAATAAACAGCGGTACTTTATTATTATTTTTTTACAAATAGTTTATTGTCATATTAGTTTCCACACAACACCCAGTGCTCATCCCCACCAGTGCCCTCCTCCATGCCCACCTCCACTCCCCCCCACATCCATCAGTCCTCAGTTTTTGTCAGCATTCAAGAGTCTCTCATGGTTTGCCTCTCTCCCTTTCCCCCACCATTTCCCCCCTTCTTCTCCCCCTTGTTCCTCCGTCAAGTTCCTCCTAATCCTCCTATACGTGCAAACATATGATATTTGTCCTTCTCTGCCTGACTTATTTCACTCAGCATAACACCCTCAAGGTCCATCCATGTTGCTACACATGGCCAGATTTCATTGTTTCTCATTGCCATGTAGTATTCCATGGTATAGATAAACCACATCTTCTTGATCCATTCATCTGTTGATGGACACTTAGGCTCTTTCCATGTTTTGGCTATTGTGGAGAGTGCTGCTATGAACATTGGGGTACATGTGCTCCTATGCCTCAGCATTTCTGTATCCCTTGGGTAAATTCCTAGCAGTGCTATTGCTGGGTCATAGGGGAGTTCTACTGTTAATTTTTTGAGGAACCTCCACACTGTTTTCCATAGAGGCTATACCAGTTTACATTCTCACCAACAGTGTAGGAGGGTGCCCATTTCTCCACTTCCTCGCCAGCATCTCGTGTTCTCTGATTTGCTCATTTTAGCCACTCTGACTGGTGTAAGGTGGTATCTCAGTGTGGTTTTGATTTGTATTTCCCTGATGAGTAGGGATGCTGAGCATCATTTCATGTGTTTGTTGGCCATCTGGATGTCCTCTTTGGAGAAGTGTCTGTTCATATCTTCTGCCCATTTCTTGACTGGGTTGTCTGGTTTTCGGGTGTGGAGTTTGGTGAGTTCCTTATAGATTCTGGATATCAACCCTTTATCTGATATGTCATTTGCAACTATCCTTTCCCATTCCGTTGGTTGTCTATTAGTTTTCTGGGTTGTTTCCTTTGCCGTGCAGTAAACAGTGGTACTTTAAAGTCCTTTAATATAATTTACCTTGGAGTTTCACAGCATAGGCCTCTTTAGATATTATTGAAATCTTTCCCTGTTCATTTTACACCACTGAAGCCTTAAATGAAAGGAACCTTACAACTTGCCTGTTTTTCTAGACGTGTTTTAAGCTTATTTATTTATTTTGAAACAGAGAGTGTGAGTGGAGGAGGGCAGAGAGAGAGAGAGAGAGAGAGAGAGAATCGCAAGCAGGCTCCATGCTATCAGCACAGAGCCTAATGTAGGGCTCGATCCCATGACCCTGGGATCATGACCTGAGCTGAAATCAAGAGTTGGATGCCTAACCAATTGAGTCACCCAGGGCCCCCTTCTAGACATTTTTAAAGGGAAAGAGTGCTATTGTCTTATATAACAGTATTATTTTTTGCATAGAGAAAAGGATATGTAAAAGCACTACCCAAAAATGCATCCTAAATAAATAGTTTCTGCAGAACACTATAAATTCCTAATCTCTAAATTCAGGGTTGAATCTCAGTATCATGGATTTCCTTAGTGGTCTTAAGTATTTTTTTCAAAACATTTAAAAACAGTATCCTTTTTTTTTTAAATTTTTAAATTTTTTTTCTAAGAGAGAGACAGGAGGGTCAGGGTTTTTTTTTTAATTTTTTTAATGTTTTTAAAAAACAGTATTCTGAGAAAGAAGACCATAGGCTTCCACAGACTGCCAAAGGAGGCCCTGGGTGTGGAGACAGTGAATGCAAAGGTTCCAGTGAATTTATCTGGACCTGAGAAGACGTGCTGTAAATGGTACAGGATTTTTCATGTTTGGGGAGGGGGTGTGGGGAGTGCCAAATACATGGCAAAACTCACAAAGAGGCCAACTGTAGCTGGGGTAACCACGTGTACCATTCTGGCCAGGATTATTCCAATTTATGTTTTTGTGCAGGTGTAATTATTAGTTATCACCTTTTTTCAGTCTTAGACGTGTCCTAGTAAGAATAGTAAATTATATGGCCACCATTAGCTATAGCCGTTCTCAAGAAAGCAAGGGTGGGAGATGCAGCCAATTGAGAGCTATTTCTAGGACATGCAGTAAGGGCTGCCAACCCGTGAATTCAGAGTTATTTTGATAGCATGGTTAATCCAAGTTAGATTACACAAAAGATGGCGCGTGTGAGTGGCTCAGGTGGTTGAGCACCTGACTTTGGCTCACGTCTCAGGTCATGATCTCGTAGTTTGTGAGTTTGAGCCCTGCATGGAGCTCTGTGCTGAGAGCTCAGAGCCTGGAGCCTGCTTCAGATTCTGTGTCTGCCTCTCTCTCCCTCTGCCCCTCCCCTGTTCATACTCTGTCTTTTTCTCTCTCTCTCTTTCTCTCTCAAAAATAAACAAACATTGGAAAGAAGATTACACAAATGATATGATGGAAAAAGATGCTGTTATAATAATAATTATTTCTCTCTTACAGCCAAAAAAGAGCATAAAATGGAAGAAAGTCATTTGGAGAATGCACAGAAAAGGTAAGTAGTTCTGACTTGGCCTTAGCCCTTTCTTTGGCTAGCTGTTCCTTTTTTTCTGTTTTTTATTTTCAAGTTTACTTATTTATTTTGAGAGAGAGAACACAAGCAGGGGAGGGGCGAGGAGAGAGGGAGAGAGAGAATCCCAAGCAGGCTCCCTCTTAGCGTGGACCCCCAGCCGGGGCTCGAACTCATGAATCATGAGATAATGACCTAAGTCGAGATCAAGTTGGACATTTAATCAACCAAGCCACCCAGGCACCCTAGCTGTTTCTTTTTATTATTGTTATTATTAAGTGCATTCTTATTGCTATGGGACCATTACCTTATCTATCCCCAGAACTTACCCATCCCCATTAACTCTGTACCCATTAAACCATCACCCCCCATTCTCCTCCCCCACCCCAGCTCCTGGCAACCATTATTCTACTTCCTGTCTCTGCGACTTTGACCACTCTAGATGCATCATATAAACAGAATCAATACAGCATTTTTCATTTTATGACTGGCTGATTTTACTTAGCATAATGTCTGACTGGCCACTCTTTTTATCCCCATTTGTTAAGACTATGCATCCATGAGCAATAATATTCTGTCAGGAGCTGGGGGGAAAGCACTAAGGCAGGACTTGGGAATATTTCTCCTCAAAGAGTACAGAACCATTCAGACGTGATTGGTTGACATGTGTCATACACATCATGACACTGTCTGCCTCTCCTCCTGAACCACTTTGTGGAAGTTGGGAATCATGTGATCCTTCTTAGCATTACAACTAGACTAAACCAACTCTTGCAAATACCTAAGAGACTTATGTCTTTCATCAGATCTGAGACAGTACTGTAAACAAGGGTTAAGTGGGGACGAGGGACTGACCTGTGAATATGAAAAGGACCCCAAAAATTGGAAGAGATCTCTGAGGTCTTCTGTTGAACTCCTCACCCACTTTAGGCCTCTTCTTTGCTCTTCTCTCTCTTAATAGACAGCAGAATGGAACCAGCCAGTTTACCCAGTAATCATTGGCTCTGGGTCTTCATACAGGTTTTTGTTTTTGTCATTTGACCAGGTAGTCAGCTTGGCTGTGTCTCCCTCTTAAAAGGGTGAGTGGGGGCATACTGAGGCATTCTCATATTCAGCACAGAGAATTGAGATACATTTTGCTGGTACCGGTTCTAAAACGACTAGAAAATTAAGTGAGGGGTAGGGGAAGGAAAGAGCCTATAAGGAAGACAAGCTTTATAAATGTGTGAAGAGAGCAGTTCATTAAATACAAATGAACAAACTCTAGAAATGAATTATTTCCTCTTGTCTAGCCACAATTTTCAAGAGTTCTGAAACCCTGTAGACAGTGCTGTCTGCTCTGCTTTGACGAGCACCAGCATCTTTTTCTGCCTTCAATTGTCAATAAAATTAAAATACAGATGACGGTATCTGGGTGGTTCAGTCAGTTCAGCATCCAACTTTGGCTAAGGTCATGATCTCATGGCTGGTGAATTCAAGCGCCACATTGGGCTCTGTGATAACAACTCAGAGCCTGGAGCCTGTTTCAAATTCTGTGTCCCTCTTTCGCTCTGCCCCTCCCCTGCTTATGCATGTGCGCACTCTCTCTCTCCCAATCTCTCTCTCTCTCTCATAAACAGTAGAAAATGTTTTTTAATTAAAATACAGATGAAAGTGTAGTTAAGGCAAATCCTGAATTTTTCTAAGTGCAGATGTTCTTGAGACACAGTTACCACCCACACATGACCGTCTTTGAAAACCGGAATGATCGTGTGATTATGTCTTTAGATTTTTGTGCCCCTTGATTGGCCTTTTCCCTGTATTAAGTCTTCCCTTCCTCATGTGTCAAACAAATATGTCTGTGTTACAGGCTATAGCATATTTAGAAGAGACCGTCAACAAGGGCACATTAGTGTCAGGACAAACAGACATTTGGTTTCCGGGGTGGATGACAAATTTCTAATATTTCTTCAAGATTCTTGCTTGCAGGAAAGAGGGGGCCCACCTTAGAGGGGCCAAGCTGCTGCTGTGCATTAGCTATGCTGAGGGGGGTCATAAATTCTTGTTGTCAGCGTTTTCCGTGACTTTGTGGTGAAGGTAGCGTAGCTTTCATGTCATATATGAAATATGTTGGATCCCATCTTTAATGGAGAAACCACGGCTGTTTGGTCGCACTGTTTAAGGAGGTCGGCGGTCAGTGTTGCAATATTCGTGTGAGATTTAGTAAATTCTTATGTTTTATCCTCAAGAGAAACAATTTACTCTGAGGCTAAGGAGTATTTGCTTTTCCTAAGCAGTTTCTAAAGGCATGCATGGAAAACAATAAGTGGATGTGTTCCACTCGGCATCACAAAACAGTTCGCTTTGCTATGGGCCCTTTGATATAATTGTTGTCTGTACTGTAAAAATATTTAGTTGAATTAAAAAGATAGACCTCAGATAATGGATCATGGCAGGCAGGAAAAGAGAGAACAGGGTGAGGTAAAAAAAAAAAAAAAAGTTCTATAAAACATNCAGGTTTTTAAAATTTGAAAGCTATTTTAGAGTTATCTGCTGACAGATAGAAATTTCAGAAAGCATGATTGCCCCTTTGTCCAGTGGAGGAAATTCCCCTGGTTGTTAAACAGCACCAGTTTCTAGGAGGACAGTGGCTTCGACCTTATAACATAGCTGTAGGTTCGTAATCTAACCTTTATCTTTGCCTTGAACAAATGAATGACACTTAGGTCCAATAGGGTACATCCTCAGAGCAACTTCATCTCTGTCAAAGTTGCAGAGTGCCAAAACCCCGCCATCCCCTGGGACTTTGTTTGCTTCAGTTCCTCCGAAGTTGACTTGCTTTCTTAGTTTCTAAAACACGTGGGGTGGGGGGGAGTGCTGAAAGTAAGTATTTCTTTCAGTTTGCACCACCTTTAAGGGTTAGCAAGCATCTCTCACAGATCCCCAGGGTGAGAGGTGGTGAGGGTACATGGTTAGTTCCAGTTTAGTTTTAGAAAAGTGAGGCTCCCAAGACGATGACAGGCTTTTCTGAAGCTCAGTGATAAACCACCAAGCAACGCTGGCGTTCTCTGAAACTGCACAAGTATATGCAATATTTTGGTCTCACAATCTGGACTCCAGATAAAGCCAGGGGTCTGGGGTGATCCATGAAGCACAAAGACTGGAGTTCCTATACTCCTCACTATATCCTGCTGGAAAATAGGAAGATCATTTGCTCCTCTGAAGACTTTGTCTTCTCTGTTAACGCACAAATAAATATGTTCCTGTATAGAACGTGACCATAAGGAAAAGAGGGAAAAATGATGATGTGCTCTCCTGGGGGGTAAATATTGGGGGCAACTGTGTCTACGGTAGTAACAGGGTGGGTGCCTGGGTAGCTCAGTCAGTTAAGCGTCTGACTTCGACTCGGGTCATGATCTCGTGGTTTATGAGTTCAAGTTCCACGTCAGGCTCTGTGACGACAGCTCAGAGCCTGGAGCCCACTTCGGATTCTGTGTCTCCCTCTCTCTCTGTCCTTCCCCCGCTCCCTCTCTGTCTCTGTCTCTCAAAAAAATGAATAAATGTTAAAAAAAATTTTAATAAATAAAGTGGTAATGGGGAAAACAGGCTATTTTATTTTTTAAATGCCTGCATCATTGAGCATGAGCAACAGAAGGGTAGAGTGGAAAAGGCATTTCATTGAGAATCAAAGGACCCAAGTGGTAGGCCCAACTCTACCAAAGAATAAAGTCATTCAGTCTTTCTAGTTCTCGGTTTTCTCATCTCTAAAATGAGAACATTGGACAAGTTGACGTATAAGTCCCTTCCAATTCTGGTCCCGTGACTCTAGAAGAAACTTATGGGCTGTTCCTGTGGGTTATGTAACTCTCTACAGTCAATGTAATTTTCATTTCAAATGAAATAAAAGTACATGCTACAGAGCATGCATTTGGTTTTATCAGTATTGTGGCTGCTGCAGAGTTAGGAGTCGTGTCTGGTGTGAAAGGGGACATTCCTACTTTCTTCCGTTACTGGTTTTGCTCCAAAATATGTATGTTTGGAATTATAAGACAGTCCTTTAAGAAATTACAGCAGTTATTGCCTTTCTCCACTTATGCACTTCCAGTCTTTTAATAACTGGGAGCCAAAATTCCCTGGCCAGTAGTTTTAATTTGCATTAAAAACAGATTTATTCTTTACAGAAGCACAAAGAATTTATGGGACTCGGAGCCGCAGCTCCGGCTTGGATCTCACCTAATCATAGCCATGGAATCAATTAACAGTTCATCTGTGAAATGTGATAAAATCTTATGAGATACATATTGCCCAATAACTGAGAACGAGATGAAAGTATTCTCTATAATAGTGACGGGGCTTCAGGGTTTTACAATTGCCGTTGAATAGAGCTCCATTAGAAGCTCAGTATTCAGGACGGNAGTAAACTGGCCAGCCATTCTTGCTTTGATTAGTTTCCAACACCCTAGAAAAGGGGGCCATTGATTTAAGTGTTCTTGCTCATGGCAAATGAGCTTGTGAGGCTTTGGACGGGTGGGGGCTGGGGGTGGGGGACTAAGTGCAGAGCTATAAATTGCTACAAAGCCAGCGCCTCCGAGAAGAGCTGCTTGGGAGGCCCCGGCAGTCTGGTGTGCAGCGAGCCTCCATGGGGTAGGTCAAGAGATTCATAGCGATACCTGAGAATCAACTTTGGAAAACCTGGATCCTTTTCTGCCGGATTAGAGATCATTTTTTTAAGATCAAAGATGATTTTTCATCCAAACCCTCCTGTGCCTTCAGTTCTGTCTCTTCTTATACATTGGTGGTTTGTATTCTTGTATCATAACAAGCTTTAAAATGTAATCTTCTTAGAGATCATCTATTTTAAGTCTTATTTTACCCTTGAGAAAACTGAGAGTTTGATGGTGAGTGATTGACCCGAGATCACGAAGCCAGCAGATGCCAGAATAAGGATAGAGCAGTCTCTTGATTTTCCATGAAACGCTCAATAGATTAATTATTCCCGATGGGCTGTCTAACCAGTGCTAATGCTGCAGAATCAATATGTCATATTTATAATCCATATAATCATTAAACATAAGGTGTGGAGCTGGTAAATGATGTGGAATTGAGATGAAGAACAAACTCATAGTTTTTATCTGCATAAGCCCTGGAATTCTACATCCTCATTTTCATACATGGAAGATATGGCCAGGAGTATCAGGTTGAATTTCACGGACAATTGGTTTGAACAAATAGGTTTTCTGAGACTTGGGGTTAGCCACAGTCACTATGAGGCTGGGCTTCTTAGAGAATGAATATGTGGGAAATCCCCCCAAAATGTCCCCATCTTGATGGTTTTGACAGTTTCCCATCCTCTGTTTCCCCCCCTACCTGTTGCAGTTTTGAAACAACAGTAGGATACTTTGGGATGAAGCCAAAGTCCGGTGAGAAGGAGATCACACCCAACTACGTGTTTATGGTGTGGTATGAGTTCTGCAGTGACTTTAAGACCATTTGGAAGCGGGAGAGTAAAACCATATCTAAAGAAAGGTAAGGTTCTAATGGAGTCATCAATATCTCCCTCAGGAGTCTAGGAAACTGCCTTCTCAAACCTCACCAAGTGTGTGCATTTCACACACACCAGTATTTTCTTTCAGATCAAGATTGAGGAAAGATTATTGCCTGGGGGCTCATGGGGGAAATCCGGGGGAGGCATGCTGTCCACATAAGCAGATACGCTCCCATGATCTGATAAGTTACACTTTCTTAACCCCTTCCAATTACTAGCTAGTAAATGAAAGGGGGGCTGTGCTAATTTGCAACAGATTGGTTCTCTGTGTATTTTCACATTGGCCCAGGCTAAATGAGGCAGCTTTGCTGTCGCAGACAGTATAGACAAATAAAAGTGAATGCTTTTCCCATTAATATACTGAACTTGCATCAAAAGGAAATCTCTGAGACTCGGGCCACACTTAACACAGTGTCGAAGCCCCGCTCTGGATTTACAGCGCCACTTCTGACTCCTCGTATCCTGCTGAGGACATCAAACTGCTTGCCGCTCAAACTCGTTGCAGCCTCCTGATTTTATTAGTTGGGGGTAGAAGAAAAACCTCGCCTCTGAATAGAGGGAGAAAGAGAGAGTGTGTGTTCATTCTGCTTAGAAAGAGACTAAATTTGGCCCTGTTTATCGTGGGCTGGGGGAAGCATTTCTGCTTGATCACTGTTTTGATCAGGTTGCCACTGTTGTGCAAAGGGTGTCATGCATTTGAACTTCAAAAAGGTCTTGCTTATAATGCTGCTGCAGAACAGATGTATGTGAGTGTCATTCAAAGTGGAGTAGAAGGAGACAGAAGACTTCTACAAATTAAGGGAAATGGTTTAAGTAATTATAGCATCCTTATCTCACTGAACATTGAGACATGAAGTTCCATAATTTTTGTTCTTTACTTTGTAATCAGAGACAAGGCATATGCATAATACACACACACACACACACACACACACACACAAATATGTTTCACCTTAAAAAGCTATATTTAAAGAGATGAAGGTTTAGAGATTTTTGACCCAGTCAAAAATATTTTCTGAGGGAATTTTTTCAAAAGCCTGCTTTTTTTCTGAGGAAGTCAAAGACCTTTAAAAATGTTCATCAGCATATGTCTCTACCATTACTTTTTTGAAAACATGGGAATTAAAGTGAGTATATCCATTATATAGATAAACTGATGCAAAGAAATAGTTGTGACATTCTTAAGAAAATAGATTATGAATAACGTGGAGAAAAAGAACCCTAAAAGTCTTGGCACTCAACTTCTTACTCTCGTCCGGCGGTTGCTTGTTTTGCCTTTTCAGCTAATAACCTGCTATGGAACAACTTCTATTCCATGAGCCCCATTGGAAAGTGCTAGAGCCGAGCGCCTGTCCTTCTAACAGGGCAGCGGCTGGGCATCAACTCTCCACGCCCGCACCTGAAGGCCAGAGAGTCCAGCAGCGGGTCCCTTTGCTTAAGACCTTGCATCTCAGATTTTGAGTGTAATCCTTAGTGAATTTGCCCTTATAGTCGGAGCCCTAAAAAAATGCCCCCCAGCAAAAACAGGGCAATTAATTGCTTTTTATCTTAATAATCTTGCACT
Organism: Crocuta crocuta; assembly: GCF_008692635.1. Taxonomy (NCBI): domain Eukaryota; kingdom Metazoa; phylum Chordata; class Mammalia; order Carnivora; family Hyaenidae; genus Crocuta; species Crocuta crocuta. The sequence continues at coordinate 1,916,630 of NW_027531308.1, forward strand.
GAAATAGTGAACTATAGTCCAGATTAAGGAGATGTTTCCTATCGTAGAAGTGAGAGCAAACTAATTGTGAGTCTGAAGTGGCGGTGGTCTCCAGCCATCCTTCAAAGTGGCCCTTTCTCCTAGCCACCGGCGTTTCCAGCACTGCTTCCTGGGTGCAGCTGGTGAATTGCCTACTTCACACTCTGTAAACCAACACCTTGAAAGGGTCATGACTTCACAGGACCCTTCTCAGGTCTCCTCATTTAGCAATTTCAGGGGTCTCTTCATTCCAGCCGAGCTTTGGCGAGATGGATCACCAAGGTTGCCAACCTAGAAAAACATCTCTGAAGCTAATGACAGCTCATAAAATATTTTTGGAAGCAGTTTGTTTACAGAAATCTATTTGTTAGGAAATGCTGGCACATTATGTATATGACTGTTCATCTGGTTAAACAAATTGATTAATATCCAGGGTTTCTTTGTGGTGTGAGGATTTTTTTAAATTGTCCTCTATCTGCTAAGCTATTGGAATCATATATTCATTAAGCTAAAATAAGCAGGTAACTTGAATTCTTCTATTATAATTACATGAGAAACAATATGATTTTGTTTTGACACCCATTTAATCATGCTCAATATTGTTATTTTTTATTAGACTTTTCCAAGAAATCCCAACAACACTAAATGTCAGGATATGGTAACATAACATAGTACAAAGACATCTTCAAAAATCAAATTCAAAACCAAATGAAATCCTGATAGCTTGTAATTATTAAAAAAGAAAAACTATAGTGTGGGATTCCATCAAAAGAAATTTTGCCTATTGGATTTTTTTAAAAAAATTTTAATGTTTATTTATTTTTGAGAGAGAGAGAGAAACAGAGTATGAGCAGAGGAAGGGCAGAGATAGAGGGGGAGACAGAATCCAAAGCAGGCTCCAGGCTCTTAAGCTGTCAGCACAGAGCCTGATATGGGGCTTGAATCCATGGACACAAGATCATGACCTGAGCCAAAGTTGGACGCTTAACCTATTGAGCCACCCAGGTGCCCCTTGCCTATTGGATTTTTAACTATATTTGAAGGCCAATTAAAATCCCCAAAATCATTGGGAAAAATTAAGGGAAAGTGATAGTATTTTCAAAAGTACAAATACACTTCCAAATGAAATGGAAGTGCTGAGAACTTTAGGCCATTTGTAGTCAATCTGTGGTGATAGAGTATTTACTTCTTGTGCTGCCTAGCATGTTTTCCACCAATACACATTAGCTTGATGCAAAATTGAGATGGATGCAGTTTCATAGCAGGGTGATGATTGCCCCTCATAAAACCCAGAATAACCTCTAACCACACAGATAACCATACAAAAACATCTAATGTTTTTGTGCCTTGGGAGTGAATGCTATACCATAGCATTGAGCTGCTGTCAGGACATAGGTCTGTGTTTGAGTAGAGGAGACATTGTATTTCACTAGGGATGTGATTTACCTGCAGATTAACTATATCAGTAGAAGAGAAAGCTCCTATGTGATGGCATATTAATGTCATTAAATTGTAAGGTGTTTAAGCCAACATTGGGCAGAAGAGCAACTTCTGTGTCCAGGCACGAATCCAGAAAGCCTCACTCCCTAGACCTTTGGTCTGTGGCCTGCCCATCCTCATGCTGTCTCAAATACTGGATGGATAAGTTCCAGGGCAGTGAAATGTACCAGGGCCCTCTCTTACCCCTTCTGATGATAGACAATACTCAGTAGTGCAAAAAAGACCTCTAGATAGAGAGTTGAAAATCAACACTCTTATGCCAGTAATTTGCTATGTAATATTGAGCCAGTCGCTTATTGCCTGGGGGACATACAATTGTCCCATCTGTTAAATATATGTATTGGAATGAAGCAGGAAGTAAATGCTCCCTGTGATCTCTTCTAGCTAAAAATCTCTATGAATCCAGAAAGTACTTCTCTAATATTCTGAGAAAAAGAGTGTTTAATTTCTGAGATAGTGTCTCCCACCTTTGCTCTTCAGCTCATTAGAGACTGTATTAGAAGACATTTCTAGCCAAGGTCTAGCAGAGAACTTGGGAGAGATTTTGGGGGCAGGGAGAATTTTCATTGCCTTCTTGATTGGTAACTGTCTTTAGCCAACTTGCCTTGTGCCCAGAGTACTTCCCCTCAGTAGTAATATTGGTCTTAGAGACAACATTTTTTTAAGTGAGGACGCAAAAATGTTTTCCTCTGCTCATGTGTGCCTAACATTGCATTTAATGATTTATTCAAGTTCATCAAGACTTTTACCCTCAGAGGCAGCTTTGTCTCATTTTCCTTTTCATGTACTTTTGTATTTGCACCTCTTGCTATCCAAGCACTCAATGATTTTCTTCCACCTATTTCTTCCACACATTTCTTCCACCTATTAAATCAACAGATTATCCAAGCATATGCATAATTATAAGGAGGTAACCTAATTTTTGCTGCTTTTATTGACTATGCTTTACTCATTTTCTGCTTTTTTTTCTGTTTAATTTTTCTGGGATATAGGACCCTTTCTTATGAAATGTTTCACTACTTAGGATATTTTAAGACTGCTCCCCACACATGCCCACCTAGAGCCCACAAACCACTACCACACACAAAATGAGCTCTGAATTTGCAAAAGGTAAAGAAGTCTCAGAGGATTCATGACTCCAGGAATAAAATCTTGGCAAATACTTCACCCTGAGCCAAAGCACACTTTTAAAGTATCATTTAAGAAAAAACCCATAATAGGTAAGTAATGAGTGAAGAAGGAGTTTGGTGAATTTTATGAAAATGCAAATAAGAAATTTCATTATACACATAGGTATCATTTACACCCTGGGGGAATGGATGGTTACATTGTAATTTTTAGTTCAGCTCAGTCCCAACAGAGTTTCTGTTCTAAGTCTATTACTTGCAGCTATTATTGCTAATTATGCAATTGCCATGCCCTTGACAGCAGAGAGTTCAGAGCTGTTGTGGGCTTATCCTGAAGGCTGTCCTCACAGCTCCCTCCTGCTCAGGTCACTTTAGGACCAGGAGTTGGAAACTGAGAGAGGCCATCGCTCAGCCCACAAAGGAGCCATTGATAACAGTGTAGATGTTGCAGAAATCCCTCTCTTTATATGATAAAGTTATTCCTGGAAAATTTTCCATAAAATAAAATTTGTATTCATTGAATATTGCTTCCCGACTGACATGTATACATGGTCATTACAGGGACTACTAACAAGTTAACTTTCTCTTCTCTCGTCCTCTGTTGTATGGTCAAATGATTTGTGTACACATAACTGCTAAGTTTTATATATTGAAGGACTCCTTTAATAATAGAAATAATCACCCCCTAGTTGGCAAAACTTTTAATTTTTCTAAGTCACATTTGAAGACAGTTCTATACAAATACACAAACAGTAAATGTCCCAAAGAGCTGACTTATGAACAGAATTATTGTAATCACAAAGAATAAAGCCTGATGATTTCCCAAGCAATAAATTTAAAACTACTTCTGCAGAATATCTCATGAATAAGGAGAGGAGACGGTAGACTTAAAAATGGTAACAAGTTCAGGATCATTGATTTGAGAAAAACCTAAAACACCTCTTCTGACCCTCTGTCCTCTGGAAACTGTCGTTCCATCTCTTTTCTTTCCCTTCTAGCTTCTTAAAAGAAGAGTTTATGTTCATTTTCTTCTTTTTTGTTGGCACACACTTCTTCCTGTATCAGTAAGGACAAAGCCTCAGCTGCCATAGCAAAGGCCAAAATAACTATTGCTTAAACAAGAAAGATTTATTTTACTTTTGCATAATGATCTGTGGAAGTGATCTGTGAAGGAGATCACTAGTCCTTCATCTCCTTTTGTAGCTCCTCCTTTTCTTCTATTGCTTAAGAGTGAACTTTTCCCAAGGTCCACACATCAGTGTTCCTCTCTTCTGCTCTCTACCTCCTCCCTAGCTAGTCCCCACTATTTTCGTAGCTTCCCCTACCAACTCTCTGTCATACCCCTCCCAAGTCTTCCTTCCCACAACCAAACTCTTGGTTCCAAGTCTTAGACCCAAATCTCCTACTGCACACTGAACATTCCCACAGGATGCCCAGCTTCTATCTGTAATTCAGTAAGACCCCATTGGAATGTACTTTCTCTTACCGGAGACTGGCTCCTCCCGGGTTCTCAACCTTTAGTCTGCATCACTGTGCTCCTCTTAGCAGCCACAGGTGGGCTGGAAACCTGACTCATCCTTAACTCCACGAGATTCATTTTTCACCTATTGCTGACTTCTCAGTTTTACCTCCTCAGTGGTTATTCTTCGTTTTACCTTGTTTTCACAGTGGCTCTGCTCTCTTCAGGACCTCATCTCTCACCTGGGTTATTAGAACATCCTTCTGTTCTGTCTGCCTATAGGTTTTCTACTTCCTCTCTGTCCTTTAATATTGTATTCAGTTATCTTTCTAAAATAGAGATTAGATTACGTCTATGTCTTTAAATGTATTCTGCGGTTTTCTATTACTGTCAAAGGGAAGAGAATTGGCCATCGATGGCACTTATATTTATTAACTCATTGTGTCCTTACAACAGTCCTGAGGAAAAGGTGTATTGCTATTTCATAAAGAGGCATAGAAGAGAATAAATGAACTGCCAGGGTCACAACATCACTATTAAGCAACAGAATGGGGATAAAACATGGAGGTTTTATTTGACACCAGAGCTTGAGCTCTTTCAAGTGCTCCATATTCTCTCCCAAATTAGAGCATGAGCCTCCAACAACTTGCCCTTAATTCACTTTCCAACCTCATTTCCTCTGGCCTCCTCTCACATGTACCTACCATGATGACTCATTGTTTCTCACACCTACATACTCTTGCCTTGTGTTCTCACTGGATAAATTCTTGACATTGTGTTGTCCCAGGTTATTTCTTGCTGGTCAAAATGTAGTCATTTATTAAGGACTGCCTCCAAAACCAGCTTCTCTAGATATTTTCTTAAATGCCCTTACATAGAAGAACTACCTCTTCCTCTGGTCTCTGACCACATGTTTTGTTTTGTTTTGTCTTGTTTTGTTTTGTTTTTAACATCCTTTAGGACTTAATTCATCCCAGCTTGTTATTTGAGTAGTTTATGTGTCTTTTCCCACTTCTAGGACATGAACCCATTCCTTGTTTATTTCCTATGTTGCATTCTCCAGCACAGAGCTTAATAATTGTTTATTGATATAGAAGGGACTTCATGGCATAGTGCAACATGATAGTAAGTGGACATTGAAGATCTGGTGTGACATAAGAGTTTGGAGGAAGAAGTAATCCCAAAGAAATGTGGAGGTTGGGGAGGACTTTAGGAAGATACATAGCTGGGGCGCCTGAGTGGCTTAGTCGGTTAAGCGTCTGACTTTCGCTTAGGTCATGATCTCGCGGTTCGTGGGTTCGAGCCCCGCGTTGGGCTCTGTGCTGACTGCCAGCTCAGAGCCTGGAGCCTGTTTCAGTCTGTGACTCCCTCTCTCTCTGACCCTCCCCTGCTCACACTGTCTCTCTCTCTCTCTCTCTCTCCTAGAAATAAATAAAACATAAAAAAAAAATTTAAAAAAAAAAAAGGAAGATAGATAGCTATAAACAGGACCCCAACGAGCACAAAACTGCAGATGGAATTCAGAAGCCAGTGGGAGAATGTTGCAGATCAGCTGCTCCTAAATCTGATAGGTCTTTCAAATCAAATTGTAAGAAAGCAAATAGATTTATTGCATCAGAGTCCCAGTGTGGGGGATGGAGCCCAGGAATCTGCAGTTTTAGAAAGCTCACCTCAGAGAGGCCAGAGCAGGAGCATATTCTGTGTTTAGTTGCCTCAATTAATGCTTGGCTTCACCCATCCATGCCTAAATGTCTCAGGTGAGCTTTGGAAGTGGGAGAGAGAAGGACTCTTCCCCTACTGTAGTCTACATTAATTTTTGCCATGCTCAGCTAAGTTTAGGAACAAGTTTAGAATCACCAAGTTTAGGTGATCTTGAAGGTATATTCCAACACTGATACCCCATGATTATAAGTAGGAAATGGGCTGGGCATTGACAGAACAGATGAAATTAAGCGGCTTGGGGAGGAAAGGGGTAAGGACATTCTTGGAATCATATGGCAAAATGGGAGATTCAGTGCCCATTTTGGAGGAATCACACAGCATGATTTCTGGGACCAGCCTAAGTGCCATCTTTTCTGTGTGTCCTTCTCTGCATACTCAGTCTGCATGTCTCTCGTGTGTATGCATTTTGTATTACCATAATACAGATTTGTAGCATGTAATCAGCTTGATTTAAACACATACTTTTAAAAATGCCTATTATGTCTTAAGTGCTGTACAAGTTATGAGACCCTGTTCTGGAAGGATTTAATCTACTGATCACATGTTGCCTCTTTCCTGAAGTAGTCCCCAGTCTCTGTGAGCTCTTTCCTCCAAATCCGTGGAGGGTTACTGCCCCTTCAATTTTGGCAGTAGTGATTCCTTTTTATTTCATTCAGTTATAGACATTTTCTCCCATAAATAAATCATAAGCCCTAGAAGATAAGGGCAGTGTCTTATACTTCTTTGTTTTCTCTCTAGCACCTTATGTATTTCCTTATACATAGTAGGTGCTCAATTAATATTCACCATCTTGCCCCTCCCCATCTCAATTAATATTCAATAAATAAAAGATCTCTGTGCTTTCTTTGCTGTGTTGAAATTGATTACAGAATTTTCTGTCTGCTACTGATAGATGAAAGGTCTTATTTATTTGGATTTTTGTAATAGAATTCCCCAAATATACCCAATATGGGTTGCTTTTGTCCCAGCATCTATAATCTGAATAGCTTTGTTAAAGAGGATAGACATGTTCTGAACAAAAGAGATTAGTTAATGGGGTAAAACAATCACCTTCTCTGTTCTTGACTGTATTACCTTCAATTTATTTTAAAAAAAAAAAAAAGGCTAGAAAAAACAAGGAAGTGAAGATCCTTGGGATTCATGGTTGTGCCAAGGACCTTAGAGAGCATCTGTCCACACTCTATTTCCTTGGCTTGGCAGACAGCAATGGAAACCTACAGTAAGTCTCCTTCATTCAGCTAGGATATATCTAAATTGCTTATCTGTAGGACTCCTGACAGCTCTCGCCTTGGGCACAGAATAGATGAAATAGGGGGCTGCCTGGATAGCACAGTTTGAGGGGTGTCAGAAAGGCAACTTGCTTCACGCAATTTCCCGTTTCCTCCTCCTTTTTATTTCAGTCCCCCGTGCAAACAGGCTCTGATCAGTTCTAGTTTTTGGTGAGGCTTGGTAGGTGGTATAGGTTCAAAACCAAAAGGTGGGGGGTAGGGGGGGTGATGGTGTCTACAAGCACATGCATGTCTTCATTATCAGGATTGGAAAGGTCTTCCAAAGACTAACCGTGTGTTGCAATTAAACTTGAGATTTATGACACGGGGCCGGCTTTGGTTTGCAGGCTCTCTCCCAGATGCCCCTCCCTGAAGGAGGAAACACAGTGCTGTTACCTTTCACTCTGCACCTACATTGCCAGGCGGCTCAGGGTGCTTCGTCTACCAAGTGCAGAGTGATTGGCTTTAACTGCTTGTGCATTCCAGGGCAAGTCCAGGGACCCCTCCACTTCCACTCCCCTGTAGCCTGGGAGAGAAGCTCTGGAAACGGAAGCGGCCTTTGTTCTGCAATTAATCATTTGAAGTCAAAGTCTGTTTGGGTACTACAAGTGATAGCCCAAAAACACTATGAAGTGGCTGATTGTGTAGCTGGTGAAATTCGGTCTCTGAGAGGACTTCCTTTATTGTAAATAGAAAAATATCTTGGGAATGAAGTAGGGAAAATTGTCAAACTTAGGAAGGAGAAGTGATGGGCTCATTTATCCTAGAATAACTTAAAGACTAGATTTTGGTGTGCAAGAAACTCAATCTTTTAAGTCAATGTCCTGTTATTACTTTCCTGCTGGTCTCTCTTACCATGGCTGTTGGGGAGACTGACCTGGGGACCCTGGGCATGGGGGGTGGGAGGGTAATCAGGTCAATGGTCAGACTCCAAAGAGAGATTGGACTTAGAAAAGTGTGTGTCTGTCCAAGTATATAGCCCTGTCAGCCTGTCTGAGATAAATGATTTTGGGGTTACCCATTATTCCATACTGCCTATGCTTCTCTTCTCTGAGTTTTATTTTCTTACCCTCTGGAAACATTCCACATACACTAGTCAGTGATGTTTTCATCGGCTGCTGAGGTGAGGAAGAAATTTCCCTTTACATTGAGGAGTTAATGAGTTTGGTCTTTGCGTTGTTTGTGTTTTACTTCAAGAGTGAAGAGTGACTTTAGTTATTTCATTGACTCTCATAAATATTATCCATGTGTGATAGTTCTACCAAGAATTCAATAATACCTCATCAAAGGGGATAGAAATGAGAGAGGTTCCCATAGCCCCTGGCTGATCTCTTTGATTCCACTTACTTACTTAGAACCAAAGCTGGACATTAGCCCCCTTACCCTGGTTGCTGAGAAACAGCATGAGGACAGTACCTCTCAGAGACTTTAGGAATATCAGAGTATCAGAAGACCTGCACATACTCCATAGAGCGCACAGAGCCTGACTTCTAATGTCTAGTCTTCACTGACTGAAAGGGTAGTCTGGCATAGTGAGGTCCTTCTAAAAGCACATTAAAAACCACCCCTGTGATGTTAATGCTGTCTATGCCACAAGTAATCCTAATGAGAAAAATACCAAGATGTTGCCCTCAGCCATCTTCATCCAAAGTGCCAAAAATCATGTGGTACTGAGCTTTCTTAAGCAAGAAAGCCACTTCCACATCTCCCCAAAGACTGTGCAGTGTTCTTTGTTCCTTGGCCTGATGCTGCTTTGTTCAAGGCTGCATGGAGATCATGGCACAAGAGTGAATAGCAAGTTGGTATTTCATCTTGGTAGCTTCTTCTACCTTTTCCCTAATTTTTTCTCCTAAAGGGAGACCATAAAAATATCATCATTTGCTTATAGAAGAAGCTGTTCCTAATAATGATTGGTAAAGCCATCCCACATTGGGTAGCCAGACTGGCAAGTTAGTTATTTTACACATGTGATCTTCAGGTGCCAACACCACCCTTCTCCACCCAACAAGAACCTTATCCTCCATTCAGAAGGCCCTAGGCCAGAACTAACTTGGCCATTGACAAAGGCATGTTTTTCTCCTGTTTCTTTGTCGATCATGTCCTTCCATGGAGTTCTTGTACTTGTTAGAAAGATTCTGGTTCACATGGCCTTAAATTTTCAGATAAATCTAGTGAAATAGTGGTTTGTACCTTCAGGTTTTATCATCCTGCTTTTTAGAGACCTCAAGTATTCCCTATGCCATGCTGACTTAGAGGCCCATTTCTGTTTTCATGGGTGCATGGAGCCTGCCTTTTTCCCCTTCTGGACTATTTTGACCTTCCCTCTTGAGTGATGAGTGATATTAAAGTCTTCCTTAAATAGGTTCACATTACAGTGGTCAGATTTCATGCTTTTACCAAACATGACTTTCAAGAACTGTGTTCCCCACAATGCCTCCTTTTTCTTTGCCTCTATCCACCAATGTTTCCAACACCATTGATTTTGAATGTCTTCAGTGAAGGTGTGTACTTGGTCTGGGTCACACAGTGACTGATGCTTTAGGTCACATAGTGCTGGATGGGTAACAGAGCTTCCTCTTTGAAGCTTGTGGCACTACAGGCAAGAGCTCTCCTTCCATACTTCTGAAGTCACTTCCTTGGTTCTATTATCTATATTACAAAAGCGAGTGGGTATTAACAAATATACCCTAGCAATGTTACTAGATTATGTATTTTCCACTTTCTGAAATGAATTGGTCACTGTCATTTAAGAGAATTTCTAACAAATATCACCAGTCATCAAACAGGATGATATTTTGTGGGGACCATTTACCCTTTTGTTTTCATTTTTAAAAAGACTTTATATTTTGAGTGCAGTTTTAGATTTACAGCAAAACTTAGAGAGAGGTACAGAGATTTTCCATATACCTTGGTCCCTCCCCAGGCATAGCCACCCCTGTTATCAGCACTTCACCAGAGAGTCCATTTGTTATGACTGATGATCCTATATTGACACATTATAATCACTCAAAGTTCATTGTTTACCTTAGGGCTCACTGTCGGTATATTTTCTAAGGGTTTGGATAAATATATAATGAAATAGATCCATCATTATAATATCATACAGAGTATTTTGACTGCCCTGAAAATCCTCTGTGCTCTAGTCATCCTTCCCCCCAACCCCTAGCAGTCTCCATAGTTTTAGTTTTCCAGACCATTTACTCATTTTTAAATTTTAATTAAATCCAAGTTAGTTAACATATAGTGTAGTGTTGATTCAGAAGTGGAATTTAGCAATTCATCATTTGCACGTAACACCCAGTGCTCATCCCAACAAGTGCCCTCCTTAATGCCCATCACCGATTTAACCCACCTTCCACCCAACACCCCTCCAGCAATCCTCCGCTTCTTCTCTGTATTTAAGAGTCTCTTGTGGTTTGCCTCCCTCTCTGTTTTTATCTTATTTTTCCTTTCCTTCCCCTGTATTAATCTGTTTTGTATCTTAAATTCCACCTATGAGTGAAATCATATGATATTTATCTTTCTATGACTGACTTATTTCACTTAATATATTCTAGTTCTTTCCACATTGTTGGAAATGGCAAGATTTCATTCTTTTTGATTGCTAAGTAATATTCCATTATATATGTTTTTTTAATTTTAATGTTTATATATTTTTGAGAGAGATTGTGTGTGTGTGTGTGTGTGTGTACAAATACCACATTTTCTTTACTCATTTGTCAATCCATGGACATTTACTCATTTTTAAGCATTGTTTACAGTATGGACCACAACCTGAGCTATGATTTGAGATCAATTATATCCAGATACCAATTAATTGTCTACATGACTTTTGTATTGAAAATAAAATCTAATGCAAAAATAACCAAATAATACAGCTAAAAAATGGGCAGAAGATGATATTTTTCAAAAGAAGACATGCAGATAGCTAACAGACATGTGAAAAGATGTTCAACATCACTCATCACAAAAGAAATACAAATCAAAACTACAATGACATATCACCTCACACCAGTCAGAATAGCTAAAATTAACGACACAGCAAACAACACATGTTGGCAAGGATGCACAGAAAGGGGAACCCTCTTACACTGTTGGTGGGAATATAAACTGGGGCAGCCACTCTTGAAAACAGTGTGGAGGTTGCTCAAAAAGTTACAAATAGAACTACCATATGATCCAGCAATTGCACTAGTAGATATTTACCCAAAGGATACAAAAATACTGATTTGAAGGAAAACATGTACCTGTTTATAGCAGCATTATCAACAATAGACAAACTATGAAAGAACCCAAATTCTATCAACTGGTGAATATATATAGAAAATGTGACGTGTGTGTGTGTGTGTAATGGAATATTACTCAGCCATAAAAAAAGAATGAAATTTTGCCATTTGCAACAACATGGATGGAGCTAGAAAGTATTATGCTAAGTGAAATAAGTCAAAGAAAGACAAATACCATGTAATTTCACTCATGCAAAATTTAACAAACAAAACAAATGAACATGGGGAGGGGAGAGGCAAACCAAGAAACAGACTCTTAACTATAGAGAACAAACTGTGGGTTGCTGGAGGAGAGATGGGCAGGGGCTGGGCTAGATTGGCGATGGGCATTAAGGAGGGCACTTGTAATGAGTACAGGGTGTTATATGTAAGTGATGAATTCTTTATTCTACATCCAAAACTAAACCATGTTTCAAGTAAAAATAAATAAATAAATAAATTCACACACGTGTGTGTGTGTGTGTGTGTGTGTCCTAGCCTCAAACTTAACTATTCAAAAGTTGTTAGGTTGACAGTCTTGTTACAATTCAGACAGTTATTTGACGTGAGAAAGAAAGGAAAAGGGAAAGAGCAGTTGACCAAAACAAAACCAAACCCATTAATTGCAGTCACAGAATTAAGCTGGGAGGAATGTTAGACAGGGTGTAATCAGATGGACCCATTTCAGTTTTGTTTTGGGATTATTAAAAGCAAAGAAAGCAAATAAAAATTGGAGAGTAGAATAGAACTGAAATCAGGAAGATCAACCAAAATTCCAAGCAAGACCATTAAAAAAAAATGAACCATAATGAAATGTAAGGTAACTCCTGCCTTTATGAGAAGTTAGTGGGTATTCCAATGGACTCTTATTTTTGCCACATTTTAGCTCACCTGGATCTTTCCCCACAGTTCTTATCTGTGAGTCTTTGCCAGATATTGTTGATCTCACAACCTTAGAACATATCTGGAAAGTAGAAAGCAGAGGTGAGTGGTAAAGTGGCCATGTTTTGACTTTTAAAGATTTGATATTTTATCAGAGCCCCAGAGCTGGAATCTGATGGCTATGGCTATCATAAAAATCATCCTTTTAATTTTTTAATGTTTATTTATCTATTTATTTATTTTTCAGAGGGGGGAGGGAGAGAGAGAGAAAGGGGGAGGCAGAGAGAGGGGGAGACACAGAATCCAAAGCAGGCTCAGGCTCTGAGCTGTCAGCACAGAGCCCAATGCGGAACTTGAACTCATGAGCCATGAGATCATAAACTGATTTGAAGACAGATGTTTAACTGATGAGCCACACAGGTGCCCCAAATATCATCCTTTTAAAAGGCCTTGTCCTCTTAATCAGTTGTCCAGCTCCAAGACATCCCTGGACAGTTCTTTAGGAAGAAGGCTTGTGTTGCCTCTCATTCTTCCAGAAAGGAAGGTTTTTGTTTGTTTTTATTTTTCTCTTTCCCCCATAGAGGCTTCAGTGGGGTCTGTTGAAGTCCATACACTGGGATTTTCCAATTTTATATTTAAATGGAGCTCTTTCTGTCCAGATGAAAACATACATAAAGCCCCAATATATAAACCATATAAAGCTTTTCTAGCTGAAGCAGGATTTGCAGATATTGGGATCTGGAGGACCCACTAACTCCTCTCTCCCTGAGGCACCTTTGTTGAATGCTAAGGCTCTCTGGAGGATAATTTGAAAACTCTCCTCTAAAGTATTGGCTTTCCCATAGTGACAAGGTGTATAACAGCCTGAACGCTCTAACTACCCCACCTCCTCGATATCTCACTTGGCTCTTGATTAACTGGTGTGCTCAATTCCTACGGTCCTAAATGAAGGCATGTCTGGTGTTACAAACCTCATGATGATTTCAGTATGTTCTGCCTTGTATACCATGAACCAACGAAATCCTGGTTGTCTAAAGAATAAAGACATTGACCTTCTTCAGTCTCCTAGATGGCTGGGTTCTGACTTGGTTTGATTTAGCTGTGGGTATATAAATCAGCCTGTAGAAAGCCCAAAGGTATACCTAGTTTTAAGCTCTTCCAGAAAATGAGTTTGTAATAGTGGGGAACCCAAGCCTATGAATACAAAGGTATGTCACTCTTTGCATTGCAGCTCGCTTAGCTGCCTTGTAACCCCTAGATTCTGATGAGTTAATGAAAAAAGTATGATTTTGTAGATCATCCATCTAGAGGATGGGAATAACATTCTGTTACACTTTTCCACATTCTAAGCAGAAGCAGACTTTCCTCCCCAGATAGTTCTAATAAGAAATCAAGGTTGCAGAACACCTTGCTTCTATAAAGCAAGGACGAAGCAGGAACGTCAGAAGGTGTGTGTCTGGGCCCCATCTCATACTTGCATCTTTCCTCAGTAGGCTTTGGCAGCATTTGAAATTTACTGGGGCCCTCAATAAACTTTAGAGACTCGTTATAATAAGAAAGAAGAAAAGGTAGAGGTTTTAATAGTCCATTTTACTGAGGCATTTATGAACTGAGAATAGTTATTTTCATTCCCTAACTTATTTGTCTGTTTTTTCCCTCTATGTTTCAGATTTTTTGGGGGGAGGGGAAACTAGGAACTTTGAAATCAAATCTAGGTTTTTGCCTGTGAGAAGTCATGAGCAACTATGTGTGATTTTCTAGAGTAAATATTTAGACCAGAAACAAAAATAGAACCAACATCTAGGCCAGAACAAAAAACAAGTCCGTACACAATGGAGCCAAGGGGGAGATTGAGCGTGTATGTGGCTAGAAGTTAGCTAGCCAGTTCTATTTAATTAAAGCAGAAAAGCTCTTGTGTCCTAGGTGAGAGAAGCAAATTCCAGACTCAGAAAAAGCTGTATTAACCTCACTGAGCCTCACTCTTCTCTTGGGCAATGTCATGTGGCTACTTTTAGGAATCCTGGAATGTATACATAAGTTGACATGTATAAATATTCAGCACATTTGGGTGGCCTTGAATGCCCTTTCTTTTTGCTTATTCAGGACTCAATCAGCTAATCAGTAACTAGAACTAGATTTTTAAATGTTTTTATTCCCCACCTCAAGGATAAATGGAAAAGCACCTCTGGGTATTTACTAAACATTTAGACTTGCTTAAGGTGGGAGGGGGGAACCACCAATACAAATCTTTCATTTGCCACTTGGATATTTGCTAACAACTCACTTGTGCATGGGACGCCGCTTGATGTAGGAATAGGGAGGAGACCCAGAAATGCACAAGGCGTGATCCTTGTCCTCAAGTGGTTCCCGTGGTTTAAGGGAAATCAGACACCTATACAGTCATAAGATGAAAAGTCCTTAAGTGCCTGAAGAGAGGCGCAAAGTGCTCTTTCACTTGAGAAAAGAGTAATTACTTCTGGCTAAGAGAGATGAAGGAAGCTTTCATGACTTTGGCACTTAAGCTGAGAGCAGAAGAATGGGAAGAATTTGAACTTATGGAAATGAGTAAGAAAGTTGCGAGGCGAGAAAAGCCATGGTGCAAAGAGCAGTGAATAGATTGGCTGGGACAGGAAGCACATGAGTGAGGGGGAAGGAAAGGGTATTTGATAAGTAATCATATAATATGTTGTACACTGTTCACAGCAACAGTGTTAAGTGTGGTATTATTCCCACTTTTACAGATAAGGAAATTGAGGCTAAGTGATTTGTCTAAGGACAATATAAAACCAGATTCATGTCTGAAAATGTAAGATGGACAAGTAAACTAAGTTTGGAACAGAACGACCCTTGATTGCCAGGGTGGGGAATTTGAATCCTACACTGTAGGTCAGGGGTTAGCAAACTGTGGCTCGTGGGCCAAATTTGGCCCGCTACATGTTTTTGTAAATAAAGTTTGTTAGAACACAGCATTGCACTGCTGTTCATTCATGTATTGTTTTAATGGTTTCTTTCACACTACGACAACAGAGTTGAATAGTCACAGAAATCATATGGCAAAAAGCATGGAGGGAATGGGAAGATGGGCAGAATGAGTAAAGGGGAGTATGAAACACAGGCTTCTGGTTATGAAGTGAATAAGTCACTGGAATGAAAGACACAGAATAAGGAATATAGTCAATGCTTTGTGATACATCATATGGTGACAGATGGTAGCTACACTTGGGTAGAGCACAGTATAATGTAAAGATGCTGAAGTACTGTGTTGTACATATGAAACTAATATAACATTGTGCGTCAACTAAAGTAAAAAATGAGAATACTTAGGAGCACCTGGGTGTTTTTGGCTCAGGTCATGATCTCACGATTCATGAGATTGAGCCCCCTGCCAGGGTCTGTGCTGACAGCTTGGCATTCTCTCTTTTCCTCTCTCCCTGCCCCTTCTACCCACCTCTCTCCCTCAAAATAAATAAACTTTTTAAAAAAAATGAAAATACCTAGAAAAAAATTAGAGAAACTCAATATTAATTCCCTGTCACAATCTTAGGCACTGATCTTTTGATGATCTTTCAGCTATTGTAAAAGGATCTAACAGTCTGCATTATTTTCCATTTTATAGATTAACCTTAAAACTGGATGGACTATTTAAGAAAAAAAATTTTAATGTTTGTTATGTTTGTTTATTTTTAAGAGAGAGAGACAGATCATGAGTAGGGAAGGGGCAGAGAAATAGAAAGACACAGAATCTGAAGTAGGCTCCAGGCTCTGAGAGGGTCGAACTCATGAACCATGAGATCATGACCTGAGCTGAAGTCAGCTACCCAACTGACTGAGCCACCCAGGTACCCCTGGATGGATTATACTTTTAAGATAATATACCCTGGGGTGCCTGGGTGGCTCAGTAGGTTAAGTGTCCAACTTTGGCTCAGGTAATGATCTCGTGGTTTGTGGGTTTGAGCCCCACGTCAGGCTCTGTGTTGACTGCTCAGAAGCCTGGAACCTGCTTCAGGTTCTCTGTCTCCTTCTCTCTTTGCCCCTCCCCCACTCATCCTCTGTCTCTCTCTCTCTCTCTCAAAAATAAACATTAAAAAAAAATTTTTAAAGGACAACATACTCTTAAAGTCAACAATTCGATATATAATTACCTATCTTAAATATATAGCTTATATAGCCTAAATGATCTATATTGGAATTGTCTGGGATATAGCTACGATTCAGATATTAAAGAAAAATAACTTGTCCTACAAAAAAAATTAAAGTATTTACCCTCTGGCCATTGAAGAAAACCTTTGCTAACCCTGACTATAGATGATTGAGGGTCACTAAAAGTATTCAAGAAGGGAGGTGACATTCTCCAAGTTATGCATTACCAATTGAGACTGTGTTCATCAGTAGGATAGAGTGGAGGAGGAAGATCAATGAGAAGGCTATTTCAATACCCTCATCTCTTCACTCCTTGACTGGTCACACTAGCCTTCCAACAAATCTCCCAACCTAAACTTTGAAGCTTAGAGAGTTCAGGCGAGTAACAATAATATGTGAAGTGCACTGAGTGTAAGAAAGCCATCTGTGTGGACAAGCTGGTAGATGGCACCTCCTGACCACCTCAGGACTGCCATACACTAAGGAGTGACAGGAAGCACCACACACTGAGGCTGTGATGCAGATGCCACTCGATGTTACTGTACCTTCCAGTCATGTAAGAGAGGTTGGAACGCTGCCTTCTTATGTGAAGTCTCTGCACTGAAAAATGTTAGCAACTGAGTTCAAACTTACTTATGCCTCCTGTGGCTGATGAAAACTGAATCTAAATTTATTTAAACCCTCTGAAGTTGAGCACACTGCAAGACCTCCGCTCTGCAGTCTCTTCCCACTTGATTTCTAAAACCCTGATTCTGCGTCAATTTACTATGAGAAAGTCTCAGTGGTCTAAATAGAAGACCAAACCAGTCACAGCATTCCTTAAGTCAGAGCCCAATCCAGAGCAAGACATGAACTCTCTTCAGTTCTGTAAAGGCTGAAAAAGAGATGTAGAATCTGCAGAAGAAAAGTTTGAAGCTAGCAGAGGTTTGTTCATGAGATTTCTGGAAAGAAACCATCTCCATAACTTAAAAGTATGAGGTGAAGCAGCACATGCTGATATGGAACCTATAGCAAGTTATCCAGAAGAGTTAGCTGAGATCACTAATGAAAGTGGCTACACTAAAGAACAAGTTTTCAGTGTAGACAACAATCTTCTGTTGGAAAAAGATGCCATCTAGGACTTTCATAGCTTGAGCAGAAGAGTCAATGTCTGGCTTCAGAGGAGAAACTGACTCTCTTGTTAGGGGCTTACACAGTTGGTGACTTTAAGTTGAAGGCAGCGTTCACTTACCATTCTGAAAATCCTAGGACCCTTAAGAATTGTGCCGTATCTACTCTATCTGTGCTCTATAAATGGAAGAGCAAAACCTGGATGATAACACATCTTTTAACAAGACGGTTTGCTGAATATTTTAAGCCTGCTGTTGAGACCTGCTTAGAAAAAAGATTCCTTTCAAAATATGACTGCTCATTGACAATTCACCTGGTCCCTCAAGAGCTCTGATGGAGGTGTACAATGAGATGATGAATGTTGTTTTCATGGCTGCTAACACCACATCCATTCTGTAGCCCATGAGTCAAGGAGTCATTTCAATGTCCAAGTTTTATTACTTAAGAAATACATCAGTCTATAGCTCATTGGTAGTTGAGGGGTCTAGAGAAAGTATATTGAAAACCTTCTGGAAAGGATTCACTATCCTAGATGCCATTAAGAACATTCATGATTCGTAGAAAGAAGTCAAAATATCAACATGAACAGGAGTTTGGAAGAATTGGATTCCTGCCCTCATGGATGACTTTAAGGATTCAAGACTTCAGTGGAGAAAGTTGCTGCAGATGTGGGGGAAATAGCAAGAGAACTAGAACCAGAAGTGGAGCCTGGAGATGTGACTGAATGGCTGCAATCTCATGATGGAGTTTTAATGGATGAGGAGTTGCTTCTTATAGATGAGCAAAGAAAGCTTTTTTGAGATGGAATCTGCTTGTGGAAAAAGTCATGTGAAGATTGTCAAAATGACAACTAAGGATTTAGAAAATTATGTAACCTTAGTTGATAAAGTGACAACAAGGTAAGAGAGGATTTGATACAATTTTGGAAGAAGTTCTACTGTGGGTAAAATGCTATGAAACAGCATTACATGCTCCAGAGAAGCCATTCATGAAAAGAAGAGTCAGTTGATGTAGCAAACTTCATTGTTGTCTTGTTTTAAGAAATTGCCACAGCCACCCCAACCCTCAGCAACCACAACCCTGGTCAGTCAGTGGCCATCAACCTTGAGGCAAGACCCTCCACCAGCAAAAAGATTACAACTCACTGAAAGCTCCGATGATGGTTAGCATGTTTTAGCAATAAAGTATTTTTTAATTAAAATATGCTCATTTTTAGACATAATGTTATCGCTCAACAGACTGAAGTATAGTGTGAACGTAACTTTCATATGCATTGTGAAGCCAAAAAGTTCTGTGACTCTCTTTATTGCAGTATTCACTTATTTCAGTGGTCTGGAACAAAACCTGCAGTATCTCCAAGGTATGCCTGTGGTTTCTCTTATTTGCCTGAGAATTTTTGGCATACCTACACCAAAGTTGAGGTGCTAGATAGGATTTTTAGAATCTGTGTTCAGATCTGAAAAATTAGAATTCTTTGACTTGCTTTCAGAATACATCTTAATGATATTCCTGCCAGATAATACTTTGTGAATAGCACCACTTCATATGTAGTCAGAAACTGTTGTCATGCATTCAAGTTCCTTTACCTTTGTGATGGAAAATTCCATAATGGCTATCCTTTATTGACCATTTGCTCTATATCTCCTATACTGTTTTGCATATATTCATTTAATCTTCACAATAATAAGATGTGGTTGACTTTAACCACCATTTTATAGATAAACTGAAACTGAAATTTAGAAAAGTCAGTTAGCTTGCTCTAAGTCATCTAATAACTGCCAGAGTTAGAATTGGAATCAAGTTTAGCTGATGCTGAATCTCCTTGCACCGAGCTGTGTCTTCTCCCAATCCTTCGTGACTTTCAAGAGTGTCCTTTGAAAAGGAGATGATAAAATGGAAGGTGAGTGTTTGGAGAAGAGCAGGGTAGAATCACTGAGATCAGCGTTGTCCTGGAAAGTCCAGGGTGTATGTAACTGCCTGTAGTCTACAGAGCAGCCCCTGACCAGTAGTAAAAGGTTTGCAGTGGGGACAGGACTTTAGGTTGGCTCCCCTCCTTCCTGCCTCCATATCCCCAACCACAACCATTACCCCGACATCCAGAAAATGTGGAGAGGTTCCAGGGCTGCTGAGGGATGTGGGCATTGGGGAGAGGCGGTGCTAACAAGGAGTATGGTAGAAGCCTAACTTTGAAGCAAGAGACCAGAATTCTCAGGGGGAAAAGGAACTACTAAAGCAAAAGATGACCCCCAAAACCCCCTAAGGGGGTCTGGAGAGAAAAAGTAACTCTGAACCCTTTAATCGGAATTGAGATTAAAGAGTCACTAATGGGTATGGCTTTTTGAAAGCAAATCTTTCAAAGGAGATTCTGCAAACTGGGACCTCATCTACAGCACCACCGTCTTGGTTTGCAAATGCCTTACTAGTTGGAGTCTCCAGCGTAGTTAGACCTTGATTTGATCCTTTCGGTGCATTCTCTTCTTGTGTGGGTACAGTCATAGTTACTGGTGCAACACAAATGTTTACTGTGTGGTGTGATATATACACTCAGACCTATGTCAGCGTTGAGAAGCGCCCATTCCTGGGCAGCTCTGAAGATGTATTTCTTAGGTCATATAAGTCATTACTCATCTTTGTCTCATTTTTATTTCTTTTTTGATGCACAGGTCATCATGTTGAACTCATCATAACTAGTGCATGTGGACAGGGAGATTGGATTAGTAAGCATGCGTTTTAAGTAAATTGTATAAAATTAGCTAAGGAAGTAAGGCACTCAACTATTTCTTTGATATTAAGCAAAGATGTGATTAATATTGAGCCAAAGATTTTTTTGGAGGCCCTAAAGAAAAAGCACGTTCAGGTTTTTTTTAATGTTTGGGTTACTGGATCTTTATTCAGTCTTTAAAAACTATTTTTGAAAAATATCGAAAGTAAAGAAACATATAAAGGATCATACAACATAACCACATTCCCACCATGTAGAATTAGCTATTAACATTTTGTCACATATTCAATATTTTATAATTAAAAAAATGAAGCATTACAGATAAAAGTAAAATTCTATTTGACATGTAACCTCCCAATGCCATTCTCTTCTTCCATGTTTCTAGTGATAACCTATATCATAAAACCAGTGAGTGACTTTCCAGTCTCTTTATAAATACAGGCAGATATTTGTATGTATTTTTATACATACATGCAGGCATCTATGAACAATGTTGTTTTGTGGGTACCGTTTACATACGTCCACAGTGTAGCAGTTTGCATGCTCAGTAACAATAGTAGGAAACCTATAGAGAGTGATTACACCATGCCTGGAGCTGTACAAGAGAGAGTCTCCATCCTTTCAGTGACTCTGTGCAGCAACACTGTTGTTCTCCTCTTTTTAGGAAATGAAGGTGCACAAATTGGTTACTTGCCCAGGGGTACCCAGCTGGTTAATGGTGGCGCTAAGAATTAATCCCACCGTCCTGCTCTGGAGCCCCAGACCTTGACCATCATGCTCGATGGCCTCTTCACTGTATCACTCTGCAAAATTCTTCAGTCTCTCAATATCATGTTTCAGAGATCTGTAATTGTCGAATTTGTAAATCTGGTTTATTCCTTTTCACAGTTATACCATACTCCATTAAGTGAGTATAGTATATAAGAAGCATTGCACAGGGGGTCAGAATCTGTGAAAGAGGAGTAGTGAAAATATCCACCTCACAAGGCAAGGTGAGAATTAAATGGTTTAATTCAAATAAAGCAGGTAGAGTAGTACATGGTACCGAGTAAGCATCCAATAACTATTAGCTGGTATTACTTGCTATTATCATCTATCTATTATTCTGATGAACAATCATTAGGTTGTTTCCAATTTTTCATTATTGTATATATTGCCCCAGTGAAAGCCCTGTGTCTGTATATGAAGGTTTCTTCTGGTTATCTCCCTAGAAGAGGAATTGATGGCTCACAGAGAGCACATATTCTCAGTTTTCCCTGGTATTGCCAAAGCCCAATACACTCCCAGTCTACACTCCTCCCTAAATGCACTGTTCGGAGGTTCCCATTTCCCCCACGTCCTCAATAAGAGTTGATATTGTCTGACTATTGAATGGGCAAATTTGATGACGTAATTCATATACAATGAAGCCCACTCTTTTTAAAGTGTACAGTTCAGTAGTTTTTAGTATCTTCACCAGTAGGTGCAACCATCACAACGACCTGATTCTAGGAGAAACCCCTTAACCTGTTAGCAGTCATCCCGCTTTCCCCCATGCCAATCCCTACTTGATCATCTACTTTCTCTCTCTGTAGATCTGCCTATCCTGGACATTTCATATAAGTGGCATCATGTGATGTGTGGAGCGTTGAGGTTCATCCAGCTGTGGCATGTCAGCACTGCTCTCTTCTACATGGCCCAGCAGTACTCCACTGTGTGGACATGCTGCATTTTGTTTATCTGTTTCTTTGCTTCTTCTCCTGGCCATTATGAATAATGTTGCTATGAACATTTATATGAAAATTTTTGTATGAACATATACGTTCCTTTTCTTGGGTATGCGTATGTATTTATATACCTAACCATAGGATGGCTTGGTCCTTTGGTAACCATGCTTAACATTTTGAGAAACTGACAAAGCGACTATACCATTTTGCAGTCCCTTCAGCAATGTTTGAGGGCTCCAGTTTCCCCACATCTGTACTTCTGACATTTGCCCCTTTCTTTTTCATTCTCACCATCCTAGGGGATATGTAACGCTGTCTCATGGTTTTGCTTAGCATTGCCCTGATGACTGATGATACTGAGCATCTTTTCATAGGCTTAGTAGCCCTTCGTATGTCATCTTTGGCATAGTTTTTCATGGGCAGTTTGCCTTTTTATTGGAGTTATTGGAGTTCTCCATGTATATATATTCTGAATATAAGTCCCTTATCATATATATGATTCACAAATATCTTCTTCCATCTTGTGTGTTGTCTTTTTGCTTTCTTGACATGAACTGGTATATTTCAATATTTGTAGCTTTCATATGTTTCCTCAAAACTTGAGTTTTTCAAAATTGTCTTTCTATTATCTGCTGACTGGATTACAAGCCAAAGAACCTGGAAGTGTTTACTCAGAGTAAAGTGTGTGCATCTAGTATTCCCCAGATCAGAAGAAGCTCCTGCATTGGCCACGGAAACAGACTTTCTGAAGTCATCTATGAGATCCTCTCAGCCAGTGAAAGAAAGTCAGTTGTGACAACGTAGGAAAATGTGCCTTCACAGCTAATTAGTTTTTGAATTTATTAATGAAAAGCGCCAAGAAATCATTCCTTGTATTTCCAGACTCCCAGTTGGTTAAAATTCAAAAGCATTTGGATTCCTGTCTAACCTGGCCTCTTCTTCTTTTTTTTCTTTCTCCTCTTCCTCACTTCACTTCCTACCCCCACCCCCCTCCCTGTTTTGATTTCAGATTGAAAATGGCTCAGGAGTCTGTCAGCAAGTTGACGTCAGAGAAGAAAGTGGAGACCAAGAAAATCAATCCCACAGCTAGTCTGGTGAGATGTATTTTTCAGCATAAAAATCATATAATGATATTTCATTATAACTGAGGTGTATCTAGGAGTGTGTCTGAACATAAAGGACAAAACTCAGAGGAATGAACAGTATCCAGATTCTCAGGCCCCATCCCAGATTAGCATAGGTAACAAAGAATATAGGGGAGCAAAACAGTTTCCTGTGTTCTCCCAGAGAACTCAACAGAGATGGTTTTCTGATGGAACAAATTTAGTCACTTGCCATTTCACACCCTTCCATACCCCATGCCAACACCTCCCTTATCTCAAAGCACCTTTCTCCCAAAACGTTTAAACATTTAAGAAAGGGGTAGAGATTATGCTCTTTAGAAAACTGGGAAAACCGAGCTGCAGAAAGATACAGGCTACCTAGCATCACTTCACAGATGGATAAGACAAACCTGGCCCAGAGTCTTGGAGCCTGACGTCTCTCCCTGGCATCGAAACTTGGAGTCTGGTCTGCAGGGGGAAATTGTCCTCCACAGTCCCATTCGGGAAGGTTCACAGTGAAGCTCCACCTATACGTTAGAGACAGTAGTCAAAACAGCTAGATGGATAGGGACCAAGGTGCTGGGGTTCAAATCCCAGGTTAGCCACTTACTAATTGCAAAACCTAAGTGAAATCACTTTGCTTCTCTCTTTTTGGTAAAAAGAGAGAAATAATACTGCCTTTGCATTAGGGTTATTTTGAAGAAACTGAGAGACGTATAAAGTGCCTGATCTATAATAAGAGCTTAAAAACGTTAGCTGTTTTTCTCGTCATTACGAATCTTGGCAGCAGTGTAATGTGTTGCCAGTGTTGTTTGGCAACAACAGCAATGAGTGTTCTCTCTTCGAGAACATTCTCCTCAGTTTGGTTTTCAGACCCTTCCTTCTCTGTGCCCTAGTGTCCCACGGCTACTTATTTTTATCCTTTTCAGTTACAAATACTATTTGCCAGCTACTTTAAATTTTTGGGCCGTCTAAGTGAAGTTTAAGTTATTAAAGGAGATTTTTTTTTTCTGTTGATTGATTATGGTGTCTCTCATAACAACCCCACCAGCAGCTCAGTGAATGTTGAATGAGAAGTGGGGAAGTCACGTTCAACGGGCTTGATCAGGGAAAGCCTCAGTTTGAGCACCTAGCTCCTCCCTGAATGGACACATCTTCAATGTTCATTTGACGATATATTTGTTACAAGCACTTTTACGATTTTCAGTGGCAATGGGCTCAACCCTGATTTTTATCTTCCTCCTTGGTCAGCCTTTCCCTCTTATTTGGGCCTCTGTCTTAACTTTTACAGCCAAACCTTATTTCTAGAGGCACAGAATGGATTCATCTCTGTCAGTGTGTTTACTGTGGAAATTTTTTTAATAGGTGACCTCCACCATGAGCTAGTTCCCAATTGTGATTTTCAGCTTGTTAGGGTTGCTTCTTTTGTTGTTGTTGATTTGGGCGGAAACTAGGCAAGAGCTTGCAAACTGATCCCTGATTCGATTTCACAAGTCAGAGCTGGGATCCAAATGCAGGATGGGTGTTTCGAAACCACCAGCGTAAGTTTACGTGTAGGCCAGTCTAGTAACTCAGTGTGTTGCATCTCATAGATCACAAGCAGATGAGGATCTGCTCCCAAGGGGCCTCTCTGTGCAAAAGAGTATGCCTCTTCCATTTCATATTGTAGCCTTTTATT
The DNA here is from genome assembly GCF_008692635.1 of Crocuta crocuta. Classification (NCBI taxonomy): domain Eukaryota; kingdom Metazoa; phylum Chordata; class Mammalia; order Carnivora; family Hyaenidae; genus Crocuta; species Crocuta crocuta. The sequence continues at coordinate 1,941,330 of NW_027531308.1, forward strand.
TACACACTTGAAGAGCAGACACACCCATTCTCACTATGCTTAATATTTTACTATTCTGAAGTCCTAGAAATAGTGAGGGCCCATGTTCCATTTTGTAGTTTCTTGTTCATACTTCTATCCCTCCAGCACACTTTGATGTCCTTCCTCCTTAGAAGTCTGTCCCTGGGAAAGAAGCTCTGCATAAGCAGAGAAGACCATCCATGGCAAATAGGAGCTACTTCCATGCTGCATGGATTAAATCTGCTCGTCTTCCCTCCCGCATAGCCTTTGTTTAGTATTGCCAAGTTGACCATATGCAGATGGCTTCAACTTAGGAGTGGTAATGTTTTCATATCTAGCCTCTTCAGAAATTGTTTCTCAGGCATTCCCTAATTCCATCAGTAGACTGAGCATTGGAGTAGGAGGAGTCTTTGAGTAACACTGAGATGTTAGGACCTTTGTCAAGAGAGCAGCACAGCCTAGTATGGTAAAGGTCAGTATTTTAGATGGATATAATCGATTGATTAACTGGTTATTCATTGTTTATTTTTGGAAAGTAATGGTAGTAGAGTGGGAGGAGCAGGTGACTGAGGGTTTCAGGAAAGAGCCATAGAATTACTCTCATTTCTCGGGCATGGAGTACACTATTCATCATTCCAGACCAAGACTTTGAGAAATTTATCAAAATCTGAGAAAGATGAAAATTTAGAAAAAGAAATGATAAACTCATTTCCCCCTCCCCTCAAAAAAACAGAAAGAAAGACTGCGTCAGAAGGAAGCCAGTGTGACCACCAACTGATACAGAGATATGTGAAAATGATGGCAGCGCGATATATTTTCCATCCTGGTCCTTTGCAACACCAGTGCTGCAAGAAGTTCTTGAAAGATACGTCACCAAATGTTTGTTTTGCACATCTCCTTCTGAAGTCATTGCAGTGAGCACCCCGTGCCTTCTTAAGGAATCCCTTGTTAAGCCACAGGAACAATGAGAAACTGTTTACAGGAGCATTGCAGGACTATTGATTATCGTTTCTTGTAGAGGTCCAGAGTCACTCCTTTGCAGGACCAGAAGAAATGCCAAGATTTTCCAAATATTTTTAAAAGCGGCGATTCCATGCTTTCTAACTGAAGCTTGATACACATACACTTGTGACAGAAGAAGAAAGAAATCTTTTACGACAATTGCCTTGAGAGAACTTAAGCCTTGATCTTTACATACTGCTGGTTTGACAATTGATCTTAATTTTCATCCTGTTCCAGCAAGATCCTGCAGCATCTTTCTTACCAAAAATGTGGAACCTTCCAAAACCATATTTAAGAGGTCCAAAATTATGTATTTTCCAGATGAGAGAAATGGTTATTTGGTGGTTGTTATTGTTGTTCATATAATGGAAATGATAGAAAATGGAATTATACATGGGTGGAGAAGAAATTATGATACACAGAGTTGACATCAGCTATTAAGCAAGTCCCATTCTTTTGATTTTATAGAAGTTCACTGTGGTTTCCTTGCCCAGCAGAAATTCTGCACTCTAACTTCCAGAAAAAAAAACAGTGATAACCAAGCCAGTACAGGCTTGGAGGTCAAAGTACCTACTTGGGCACGTGATCCAGTAACAGCAGATTTCACGTTTTCAAACTGTGGGTAAGGCCACGGTGATGCAGCTGAGCTCTGCATCGTGTTCTGGGACCTTGTGCGTGTGGCTGCCCCCCCCCCCCAAAAANCCCCCCAATAACCTCAGGAGGCAGTTGCCAGACAGGAGAGCAAATGCTACTTTCAGCCTTTCATCATGACCTCAACCAACAGGCATGTGACCTAGGCTGTAGCAAGAGTCTTTGATGTCGAAAAAATTAAGAGCATAAAAAAAGTTTCTTTGCATCAAAATGAAAAGAAGATGATTACATTATATTAAGCTTTGAGTGGACTATCACGCACAGGCAGCTCTTTCCGATCCTGGGAGCCCATAAGACCACTACCCCTTGAGTCACAAGGGAAGTGACCTTGGATCTCTCCCCTGACGCTTTTTTCCTTACACCACCTCTCTTTGAATCTATCATGTGAGAGAAGAGAAAGGACTGGAGGAGAGTTGAGGATAGCCTCAAAGACTATCCATTTTGGGCCTTGAAGGAAAAGAGATCCAAGCCTTCTCTTTCAGTTGGTGGAGGACGGTCTAGAGGTGGCTGAGAACCTTAAAACCCTTCCTGATCGGGCTGCCAGGTGTGGCCGTACCCCTTACTCCGGCCTCTTCCCAGAACCTCTCCACTTGCCAGGTGCCTGAGTGTCCACCCAGGAATGCCTGCCAATCAGCAGCCCCCTCAGGGACCCCCTAATACAGTCAGCTAAGTAAATCAGCACTGTATCCTAATATAATGCAGTCAGGATCAGACCAAATCACAGAAGCCATATTTGCACCGGTGCTAACCACCTTCTCTAATAGTTCAAAAGAAAGGACTGTCGGAGCACAATTGGGGTTTTTGGCTTATTTTTGTTTTTCCAATTCAAAATGAGAGATGAGACCAGCAAAACAAAAAAAGCTGGTAAAGAACTTACATTACTAAAAAAAGTTGCTTGTGAGCAAGAAGCTTTTCGTGCTGCTTTCTTATGTTGTTTCTGTTCACTTTTCACTTAACTAGGAAGAAAACCTAAGGAATTCATCAAAAATTCCACTTACAGTCATCTTGTGCTCTGTGACATTCCTTCTAGTATTATCGTGCAATAGAAAAATGCCTGTTTTGTCCATGCCTTGGGGATCAGCTTTGAGTTCAGTGAGATCAACAAATGTCTAGATCCTCGTGGGTCCCCACAGAGTGGATGACTGAGAGCAGCACAGTGGAGTCACTGTGGTCCACTTCAGGTCTCTAAGGAGGATGTTCACCAGAAAATCGCTGACAGTAAACAGGACTGTCGCTATGGCCACACAACCCTGTAAGAACATGCTCTCGGGGAACCAGTGCTGAAGAAGATTGATTGGAGATATTTAATGTGATAGTTAGACAAATGCAGCCCAAGTTGGATTCAATCCACATGGACAGACTCAAAATTGGCAGTAAATTACCTGTTTCTAAAGATTATACTTGGCCTGCTCTGTTGGGGAAATCTGATGGTTTCGTCACACTACTCAAATACAGTAAGTTATTACATTAAGACAGTAGGACACAATCTCCAATATTCTCATCCATTTTCAGTCCTGCATTTTGTATGTAGATGCCACCTCCCAAGTTCACAAGGGTACTGTGGTGTTGGCACAGCCTTTGTTTCTAACGTAAGTCGATACTCAGTAGAAGTTTTCAAGAGCTTGTTCAAAGTGGGCCTAAACATCTAAAACAACCTGGAGTCTCTTGAAATAAGCCCCCTAAAATGCAACTGAGATGGTTTGAAATGCAGCTTTTCATGGAGAGAAAGTGGTTAGTGCACCGCTTAGGCAGCTTGAGCATTTTAGGCATGCAGGGTGGAAGTTGGCTTTTCTAAGCAGAGCCTTCCCCAGACTAGAGGGCGAGTGGCCAGTGTTGCTACCCTATGTTTAAACAGATACTCATACCCAACTTTAGGAGTCAGATTCTGAAAAACTTTGACTTATAAGCAACATTGTCTCTTCCTAGCCAAGAGTTATTACATCTCAGAGCATAATTGGTTGGATAGCAGCTTGGTTTCTTGCATGAGTAACCTGGAGTCCTCATCCAGCACACAGGTATATCCTATATTACACTAAAGCATGATATAAACATGTTAGGTAAAAGGCATCAAGCCTGTGAGGTGTCAAAGATCAGGTCAGAAGGGGGTGTGCTCTATGGCTTTTAACACAAGAGGCAGCTTAATGATTAGGTGGGGGTGGGGAGAGCATGGAAAGGGAAAAGTGTAGCCAAGCAGAAACAGATGATTATGATGATGATGGACCTGCTGCTTTTGGAATCCTTGAGTTGACACCTATGATATCTCTTCAAATGCCCACTGCAAATACCTAGAAATAGTGAAAAAAGTATTTCTGAAATCTGGGAAGTAGAATAAGGAGACCCAGTGGTGGAAAGATGTGCTAGCCAAAACAAATTGGCAACATGGGTGAGGAACGAATTGCCAGATTGGGTGCTAGTCTTGGACCCCCTCCTACCCCCTAATAAGCACAAGTACTGAGCCCCTCCTTAGGCACCTCTTTTTTTTCCTAAGAACCGTAAGGAAAGGCATTTCCTAAATGAGAAGCTTATATGCTGCTGGTGGAGAAACTGGAAAAACTGAAGGAAGGAATAAAACTCTGTGGTGGTATTGGAAACCTTCCACAAGATATGGAAATCATTGCTATGGTTCTTGCAAGGAACATGATTGGATGTAGCAGAAGAGACATGTTATTTTTGGTAAAGATTTGCCTGGGATTGTATATCTCTCCAGAGATTATACTGTGTGCAATGGGGGCATTTTAATTTTAATTCTTGCTTTCATGAATATTATGTTTTCTCACCTCCATTTTTGCTTATCCTTTGCCTGACATCGTGGACACAGATCACTGCACACAGCATTGCATGCAGCAGTATAGCAGACAACATCTAGTCCAAGTATCAAGGGGAATTAGCAATGTAGGCCTGCAGGCTCTTTCCCAGTAACCAGACTGTAATGTTAACAGGGGGAACTCTTCATTCCCCAACATATTAAATTAGCTTCTTTTGTAGTACTCTCCCCTCCCCCAAAGATAAAACCAACATCGGGCTTTCTGTGTCGAGTAGAGGAAAGAAGTCCAAAATATATAGCATTTTTCGCAAAAAAAAAATATCTGATCCAAATATCAAATATTTTATAAAGTAGTTTAAATTTGTGCATAATTTTCTTTGATTCTGCCTGTTGTAATCAGAAAACAATACAAAAATGAGCAAAAGCTGGAAGGGGGAAAAAAGCATCAGCAGATTTGGTAATCCACAAATTAGTTTATTAGTCTCTAAAACACACACACACAAAATGGACATGCTGTAAAATCCGGTGTTGTGGAATTCCTGAGCACAAAAAATTAGAGCAGTTGTGAGAGCTGATGAGTGGGGACAAAGTAAGAGCTTCTGTGGCCTGCTTGAGACTCACCTCAACCAGGCAATTTTTAGAGTGTGGATTTGAAAGAGTGGAGGACTGTCCTGAATAGTTTACTTTTTTAAAAGCCAAATACAAGGAGAAGTGGTGTGATCTAGTGGGAGAAGTGGCCAGACCATTATAACACCCTTAGTCTGGGTTCTCTTTAAAGCTGTTGATAAATGTATGGAACATCTGGAAGCCTGTCAGAACCACATTTCATATATTAGATACCATACCTTTAGGAACAATTCAGCTGAAGAAAGCAAACTGAATAAAGAAATGAACTTTCATTCATGTCAGCTACTTTGTCATCATGAAGAAATCTGCAACACAAGAGAAACAAGTCTGTGTGGCCAAACTGATAGTATTCAATATTTGAAAAGTATGAATCATCTTTAACCTTTCAAAAATGCTAGTAACTTGTTGGGTATATTTCCATTTTCTAGCTATAGAGAAATCCAGTCCTTGGAACCTTCTCTATTGTTGGTTCAAAAGACACTTAAAGAAAAGCACCTGCAGAAACTGGCCTCTGCATAGCTGGCTGCTGCAGACTTGCATAACAATATTTATAACCCCATCAGCAATTGAATCCAGGCATAAGTAGGCTCTGTTACTCACAGCCGTATGTGACCGAGAGGCCCATTTTGTGGCATTGTTGCACACCCGTTGGTTGTTGACACCTTGTTAGATGCACTGAGTGTTAGTTTCACAATTCTTTATTTTCCCTCCCAAGGAGTAGGCAATCGACCAAACCCTCCCAAATTGACTCTTTGCTGGGAAGTAGTGAATTCAAGAGCATTTAACATGCAAGCATGAAGCCAGTTCAGTAGTCTTATTTGTGCCAAGACTCTTAATCAACACTGTGATACAAGCCTCGCATTTGGGAAATGTGTGTAGTTGAGAACTTGATTGGAAACCTGAAGATATTAAAATGGCAGCTAGCTAACTCTGTCTCTTAAAGCCCCCATGCAGTTCTACCAACAGAGACATGAAGGAAGCAAATCAAGCCTCATCCAGCAGGCCACTTGTCCTCAAGTAGACCTTATCAGGTTAATTCCCCCTCTACCCCAGTCCCTCTCTCAACCACCTGGTGATCACCAATAACACAAAAAACCTTTTCCTTGTCATCCTCTTCTCTCATGGTTTACTTCAGTCAGGAGCTCAGATGAACTCCAAACTTCATTGCATATTACATCTATGAAGTACTTGTTCGTAAGTTTTGTCTCTATTCTATGATCTGGAGAGACTGAATTAATCTCATTTTTTTTTTTTTAATTAGGGAAGTTGTAGCTAAAGCCATTAATTTATCCTTCTGCATTCCATCTATGCTCATAAAATTTTCTGTTTTTTTTTTTAATCTTCTCTCAAATGTGCTAAGAAACACCCATCTGCCTCTTTTTCTAAAAGCTAATCCAAATACTTCTGTGAGCTAGTTTTTTTATGCTTTGTGTGAAATTTGATAGCATTGGGCTAGCAAAATACAAATGAGCCCATAATTTCCAGCAGAAATTCACCTCCAAAGAATTTGGCATTCTTCTCCATGGAGTAAACAAGCTTCTACTATATTTAGGCTATTTCGTAGGCAGAGAACTTCCCTAAATTCTACCTGTGTAGACACCACGGGGCATTCTGCCTTTGAAACTATAAGGATGTCTTGCGAGAGAATGAATATATCTCCCCATATGTAATGAGAGCCACCGACACGTTATCTTATGCTTAGCATGCACTCATTCTTAGGCATGCATTCACCATGCTTTGTCTACAGCTTTGGCAAAATTGTACTTACTTTCCTTCATTGCTCTCTTCTGGAGCTTACGTCTATCCTTGTCTCATGAAACAAGTGTGTTTTTGTTTATTCATCTGGGTCAGCTCTCCAAAATGAAAAGCTCATCCCATAGACATCTGAATATACAGGGAAATTGCTCTCTACCTCCCCATGGCATGGACAATAAATGTGTTCAGGAATAAACAACTCTCTGGGAACTCTTAGGGTGGATTATGAATTCCAGGTTTCTTTGCAATGCATAAAAATAGGTATAGAGTGTACAAAAATTGTACTACTCTTCCCAGTAAGAGACTGGAAGGAAATTCAAAATCTTTACATTTTAGATGGGTTTGAGTGACCTATAAATAGCTTGTTGTTCTTTCCCTTTCTTCTGGCAACCTGTCTCTAGCCATAATCTTACTTTTTCATATATGACCACCAAGGCATAAAGAAGATGAGTTTAGCTCTACTAAGACTGCACTCCGCATAATCCTCCAAAGGCATCCATTTCCTTTGGAAACAAATGTGAATGAGAGGGAAAGTGGTGCAGTTCTCCTGTCTGTCCAGAGTGACACACATGGGATTTTGGGGTCCAGCACTGAAAGGATAGGTCGTACGAAATCATTAATTTTACACTTCTGTAATTCTTCAGTTTCCCAAGGCACAAAAAATACTACCCTACTGTTAGCAAAAGGTATCATCTCCAACGGATATAAGCATTAATAAGAAAAAAGAACTTCCCTTTAAAGAAGTGGTCTAAGATACTCCTAAAAAGGCAGAAACTTAAAATTTAGAAATTGTATAATTTTTGACAGAAAACATGTCACTGATTCATCATAGATTTTTTCCTCTCATTGAGTTTTCATTTAGACTAGCGTGGGAAGCAGTGTGCCCTGGACTTTGATTTAGGGGATCGTGATTTGGCCTGGAAAACGAGCACCGAGCTGCATGCCCAGAACCTAAGTGAAATCAGTCAGCTTCCTAATAGGAATCAGGCCTAACAAATGCAGGTTATTTCAAGTCCTTTAGGGCTTAATTTTCTTAGTGACACCCTAGACCCCAGACACTGCTTCCTAAAACGCATTTGATGCGTGCAGTTACGTGTCTCCTACGGCCTTGGGAGATTGCAAGCGAAGCGATGTGGGAGAAGTGTAGGAGACCAGAAGAAGGAAAATTTGAACAGGGCCAGGGGGCGATGTTTTCGCCATAGAATGCTCTGTGAGGGGGCTGGTGATTTTTGCCATGCTTGTGTCCTGGGTGGCCTTTCAGGGGAAGCTCCGGGAATCTGCATTAGGCAAATGGGAGTGATCAGCATCTTATACTGATCAGTGCCTGACAGCGTGTTGGAAAAGTGGGTACCGTAGTGAAACTGGCCTGTGCTTGCTGAGATGGCTCCATTACATTTCAGAGTCATTCCAATGAGGATAGTTGGGCACAGGTCTTCCTGTTTTCTCCACGCCTGCCCAAATGTCATTTTGGCACCTAGCTTCGTTTGACTTTCCTCACCTCAGTACTTGTGCTCCGCACTCCCCCTTCCTCCAAACCCCATGGCTCTTTTCCCTGCCTTTACCTTTTCAGTTTCTCCAGGACCCAGCCTTTTTTAGCCCTTCCTCCCCTCAAACCCAGTGCCGTTCCCCAGCCCTTTGGACACGGTGCTCTGCTGTCACCAAGTGAGACACAGTGCTGTGGCTGCCTCTTGTTAATGTCAGCATCACCTCATCACTTAGGCAAAGAGGGAAAAATCCATAAAAGAGATGGAAAATACATTTCTCCTTCGTTTTATTCGACTTTATTTTAAGAAGGTGGAGGGGAGGGTCCTAGTCCTTTTCAATTTCTCAGATTGTACTTTAAAACGGTCTAATTAGGGACCGTTCTTTGATAATTTATAAATCCACTCAGGTCACCATCTATGATGTATAAGACTAAATTTTTGAATCTGAAGTAACGTTTCTGTGCTGCTGGACAAATTGATTTCATTCTGTGCAAACAGTTTGAATCATAGGTTTTTTATTGCCACCCCATTCTTACTACCACTCAGGATCCAAACATCTACACGAATCTGGATTAGGATGTTGACAATTTGTGGTATTTTCAGATCAACAGTAACTGTTACATTCTTGAAAGTGCTTAAAAGGAAAGTATAAGCATGTCCTAAGTAGTCAGCCTTTTGACCTGGAAATATCTTGGCTTTTCTGTTTAATTAAATATTAGATCAATCTATAGATATATCATCTTAAAGGATTTTAAACAATAACGAAGACAATTTGAGAAATGAGAAGGCACTTTAAAGACATGAAACCTTACATTACATGCTCTTGGAATTTTTTAATGTAATAAGCTAATTCAATTCAGGTATTTTTTTCCCTTTAAACTTTTAAAAATATGTATTTCAAATTTGTTTGCATATTTAATTTTCTCAAACCTGAGAAATGCTCATTAGTTGGATTTGTAAATGTCATTTGCAACCAAATGAAGTATTTATTTTTAAAAAGAAAGGATGAAGGAACCAATATTGATTTGTACATAGTGAAAATATATGTGTGTGTCTCTCTATATATATTTTCCTCCTTGATACGATTTGGTCATCACATCAAGTGTATTTTTGTACATAATATATATTGGTTAGAAAATGTAGATTGTCTATTCAATGAATTCTATCTCTGTGATAGATTATATTTATCCTAATCTGTTGATACCTCTGTTAGTTTGTTTTAAGAGATAGAACTCTATTTTTCAGAATTTGCAGAGACCTGCACTCATGGCTTCCAAATGTAAATATGATGACGATATTTTAATAAATCTTGGTTTCATGTCTGTCAGGTGTGTTGTGCGGATTTATTTTCAGGAGACCTTTCAGGACAATCTCCCAACAGTACTCCCATGTGGTGAATGCCAGTCCTCTCTAACGCTCATTGCTGCTCAGGTGCAGTGTTATTACCGAGCTGCAAGAGCTGGGTCTTGGTAAGTCCATCATGTTTCCTTCTTTCTTCTCTGTCTACCCCACCAACAGTGGGCAATCTGGCTAGGCATTCGAGGCTAACACCAAACAGACAAACCCAGCCAGGCATTGGCTCAGCTAGGCTGACCCAAAAGCAGTACTTCCTGAAGGTAAATTGCCCCTGGTGGGAGCGTACGGGAAGAACCACAAGTATTGGTGACTTCAGGCTGTGGGCTGGTAAGTGGTCTACTAGGGAAGCAGAACAGAAATATAACTATATTTTGTTCTAGAACTAAGCACAAGGTGTGAATTTTTTTAAAGCAATGGTATAACACATGCAAGTGTTTGTAAAGGAGAAACTAAGACTTGCAGCAGAGCTCTCTTCCATTTAGATAAAAGTGTGATTGTATGTTCTTAGTTGATTGGTTTATTTGGTGTTCCTAAATGCCACACACCCTTAAGTTCTAGAAGTTTGCTGAAATATTTCCCAATCTATACAGATACAGTTAATGAACGGACATAGTCATTATCTGGGGAGACATTTCATCACTAGGAAATCTAAATTATAGAGTCAGAGAGCTGCAGAAATCTTCAGACATTGGATGAAATCTCTATTTCACAGAGTAAAAACTGAAGTTCAAGGGATCTGCTGAAAGTCACATTTAGTGTTAGGGAGCACATTAAAGTGAGAATCCAGATCTCTTGACTCCAAGGCCGAAACCATTCCCACTGCTTCATTCTGTCATTATGTTAAACTGTTTTCTTCAAAATACAGGTCTCCTCCTGCTGCTATGGTAGAGTGTTCTTATGGAACTTTTGATAGGCCAAAATGGCATAACACAAAGAAGCAATTACCATTAATTTATATGGAAAGTTTGTTGAGCATTCCCAGACCCAAAAATAACCTCTCTTGGACTTTTCTGATACCTCAGGACACATCTTGCTAAAAGATGCACAAAATAAATCAGGATAAAGTACACACGCTCACAGACACAGCTCAAAGCTGTAATGTCTTGATGCTGAGATGCTGAGTGTAGTTCCTGGGAAGGAGCTTGGCGGGGACCCTCTTGCTGCTTGGGTGCATGCTACCTCTACAAGGCTTACTGCGAAACTAATGCTAAATGCCGTTTTTGCTTCTTGCCTTTTTTTTTTCTAAAAGCAAGAATCTTCGGATTTCTTCTGGTTAGCAAAAACAGATGCTGACGTAGGTCTTTCGTGAAAAGCAAAGGGATGTAACAGGAACTTTCAGAAATCGGGGAATACCTGTACACCATTATAGAGAAATGCTCTAGAACTATTGTTTGAAGAAGTGGTCCAAATGCTCCTAAGGATTTGTAGAAACCATTATTAAAGAATTAGAACCCCTAGCAGGGGGTGGAGGCCTGAGTATCAAGGAACCTAGGAAAATCATGAGTCCACCTTGGAAAGATCTCCTCTCTGGTTTAATCAAGATTTACTTTCTGCTGCTGAGTGCTGCCTATAGAATTTTTAAGTATACATATATTTTTTTGCCTATTCCATAAGTTCTTTAAATGCTGATGGTCCAACTAACAGGCCATAAGTTCCTGAGGCTGAATATTCCACTCACTCTAGCTACCCACTTCTACCAGTCTGTGATATATTCCTGGAAATAAAAGACTTGACAGTTGGACTGCACTGGTCCTGCCTGCAATGGATGCCTGCATCACGTTGAATGTCTTTACCTCTTCTCACAGTAGATCTGCTTCATGCCCATCATTGTGTAATAATGAATGGTAAGAGAATGTAACTATATTATTTATCAATTGATGCATTAAAAATGCCCCCCACTTCCTATTTTTCATGGTTTTTGTTAGTTTAGAAAGAGCTCAACTGGGTGGCTCTCACTCTGGAGTCCCATAAGGCTGTAGTAGTACATCTGTTGGGTCCTCAGTCATCTGAAAATTGGATGGCTTGAGTGGGGAACATGCACTTCCAACATGGCTGACTCACTTGGCCGGCAGGCTGGTGCTAAGAGACTCAGTGTCTCTCTACAGAGCTGCTTGAATGATCCAAGGCAAAACATAATGCTTTTTTTGACCAAGGCTCAGAAGTCTAATCCTGTCACCTTCATCACAGTCTACTGGTTGAGGCATTTACAAAGTTCTGCCCCGGTGGAGGAGGTGGGGAAACACACTGCACCTCTTTTATTTTAGACCCCACCTCTTGATGCAGGAATGTGAACACCATGTTGTAAGAAGAGCATGTGAAATGGGACGTATATTGGCACAACCATCTTTGGATAACTTGTCCAAGTAGCTCGCCCTGTTCTTTCTATCTGATCTTCTTCCTCCTTCTCTTAATTCTTATTTTGTTCTGAAATTAAATATCAGATTTCTTTTTCAAAACTTCCCCTACTTCTTTTCCCCAAATCTTCCCTCCACCTGCATATCTGAGCACAGAAATTGTTGTCTTCTTCCTCTGGATATGTACGTTCTTTACCTTGAAGAAAATGAGTTATGTCCCGAGACTTTATAAGCACTGGTGGAGAAAAGAACTCAAAGTTGACCCTAGAATTTTACTCCGCAATTAGAAGCCTGGATTTCTTATCATATGACTAGAAGAGATGTTGATTCCCCCTGAAGCTGTGTCTTGGTCAGTAAGTAAATGAAATCATACTTTCTTGGTGGCTAGAATATGACTTTTACTATTACAGTACTGTGTAGGTATTAATACAATGGAATATTACTCAGCCTTAAACAGGAGGGAAGTGCTGACACATGCTACAGCCTGTATGACCTTGAAGAGAAGATGCTCAGTGAAACAACCCAGTCACAAAAGGACGCATATTGTTTGATTCTGCTTATATGAAATAAATATGGAAGGCAAATTCATAGAGCTAGAAAGTAGAATGATGGTTGCCAGGAGCTAGAGGGAAGAGAGAATGGAGTCGTTCCATGGGTATGGAGTTTTAGTTTAAGACAATAGAAACATTCTGGAGATGAACATTGTGAAGGCTGTACAACAGTGTGAATATTTAATATACAGAACTGTACACTTAAAATTGGTTAAAATGGTAAACTTTATATTTTACCATGGTAAAAATAAAATTCCTATATGCCGGGTGCTACATTAAGCATTTTATATTATTCTGCTTAACCCTCATAATGATAATTAATATGAGGTAAAAATTACTACTATCCCCATTTTGCAGATAAGAAAACTGTTTAGAGAAATTGTAACTTTCCCATGCAGTTCATAAGTGGAGAAACTAAAATTCAGATACTCCAAAGAAATGCTTTCAGCCAGTGTCTTATCTCTAAGATCACAGAAATAGAACTGATTTAGGAAAAATGGGGAAAGATAGACAAAGATGATAAGGCCTTAACACGTTGGTGGTCTAATAGTCTTGTTTTTGAGATATGGCAAAAACATTGTCCTTCTAACAAGATGCTTCTTTTTCACACTATACTGCCTTTTCAAACTTTAGTTTTTTTTTCAAATATCTAGCCCAAGAGAGTATTGAAGCCACCAACTACTGTAAAAGTGAAAGAAAATAGAAGAATGGAGCTGTGTGTGTATGTGTGTGTCCTTCAAGGAACAGCTAATATACACCTTCCAGAATTTTCTTCTTTCTGTAGACAAGATGAAGTGGAGTATAACACCAAACAAAAAATGAATAGCAGTTTGTGAGAACCACATGAGGAATACAGTGAGAAGAATACTAAGAGAAGCAGCCACCTAATCTACCTGTGAGTAGTTATCCTGAAGTAACCTTGTAATGAATTAATCTGGAAATATATCTGACAAAGTAAAACAATGTCCTATCAACAGAAAGAATGTTTAAGCAAAACTGGATCGTGTAATGCTAGAATTTCCCAGAGCTTTCTACGAATATTGTGGTATGCCCGTTGCTTGATTTGAGGCCAAATTGAGACCCATTTGGACCACATTTAGAGCAATTTTGAAGTTATTTGCTGCTAAAATTAAATCCTTCTGTTGGGAGAGTATTTTATTGTTAGTGAAAGAACCACAAATGAATAGAGCGTTGTTCTCAATTTTCTCATGCTGGCCAGAACCAGTAATAGAAGAGAAAATTCTTTCAAGAAAGAGAATGTCCTCCCTCATACTTCAAGTTCTAGAAGACATCAAGAATTAGCAAATTGTCCAATACTTTGAGAATCTTCTAAGATTTCCATCCTAGATTCTGAGAACAGAATGGTTTGGCCATCTTTTTTTTTTTAAATAGTTTATTGTCAAGTTGCTTTCCGTATAACACCCAGTGCTCATCCCNGGGGATTTGTTCCACAGAAGAAGTATATGAGGCTAAGAAGTGAAGAAAGGGTGCTAACCTAGAAAATGAGGACACATATGTTCTTTAGCTTCTACTCTGTTCTGGTTTTGTGTGACAGGCAAGAGAACACTGATCCCACCAGTCTTTCCAAGTGGCCACCTCAAAACTCTCCAAGGAGGCCCTTTCTAATATGAGCCCCTCTTGTCACTGGAATCCCACCTAAGACTTGTAACTTAGAGAAAGATGGTCTTCTGAAATACACATTTTATTTTACTTATTGTTTTATTTTTTTATAAAATACCTATTTTTATTTTTTATACAAAAAATTGCATTTTTATTTTTTTAAGGACAAAAGGTTTATTTATGTTTAACATATATTGTTAACATATCATGTAATAATGGTTTCAGGAGTAGAATTTAGTGAGTTATCACTTACATGTAACACCCAGTGCTCATCCCAACAAGTGCCCTCCCTAATGCCCATCACCTATTTAGCCCATCCCCCCACCCAACTCCCCTCCAGCAACCCTCAGTTTGTTCTCTGTATTTAAGAGTCTTTTATGGTTTGTACCCCTCTCTGTTTTCATATTGTTTTGCTTCTCTTCCTCTATGTTCATCTGTTTTGTATTTTAAATTCCACATAATAGTGATATCATATGATATTTGTCTTTCTCAGACTGACTTATTTCACTTAGCATAATACACTCTAGTTTCATCCACATTGTTGCAAATGGCAAGATTTCATTCTTTTGATTGCCAGGTAATATTCCATTGTGTATGTGTGTGTGTATATGTGTGTGTTTGTGTATGTGTGTGTGTGTGTATATATATATATATATATATACACACACATACATACATACATCACCTTTGTCCATTCATCAGTCAATGGACATTTGGGCTCTTTCCAATAAATACACCTTTTAAATACATATCTTCAAATGAGAAGTCATGACCCTAAAAGAATTGCAGAGGCAGCAAAGTCTAAGAAAAAAAAAAAGTTATGGACTTTGACATTAGAGCCAATGTCATATACCAGTTCTGCCACTTACTAGCGTCATGACTTGAAGCAAGTTACAGCATGTTAAACCCCAAAGTCCTCATTAAAAATTGACATTAAAAAAAAAAAGATCTTGAACAGATTGCATAAGGCTGTCAAGAGTAAAAAGAAATGATGCAGAAATTCCTGCTACAAAACAATAAATGTTATTTCTTTCTCTCATATAAGAACAGTCAGTATTGCTTTTGCTGTTCCTGGGACCATCCCATCTTGATCACTAGGGGAAAGGCTTGTCCATCTCCTCACTCCAAGTATTGTCACTTTATTACCTGATTTGCATATGACTGGATTCATCCTGGCTCTTACTCTTCTAAAGGTGGCACATTCTTTCAGCTCCAGTTATCCCACAGAAGTATATTACTTATACAAACTGTGTATACTTCAATTTCCACAACTGTTAGGACTAGACGATTTTTAGGGCCCCTGATTTCTCTGTGAGCAGAGATTATAGAAATCACCCTATGAGCCCTTATCTTATACAATACCCCAAAGAGGAAGGGCACCTGGGTGGCTCAGTTGGTAGAGCGTCCGACTTTAGCTCAGGTCATGATCTCACAGTTCATGGGTTCGAGCCTCATGTCAGGTTCTATGCTGACAGCTCAGGGCCTGAACCCTGCTTTGGATTCTGTGTCTTTGTCTCTCTTTGACCCTCCGCCTCCCGCACTCTGTCTCTCTCTCTCTCAAAAATAGACACTAAAATTAAAAAAAAAAACAAAACAAAACAATACACTAAAGAGGAAACACCCCATGAATGAAAATGAATGGGCATTTGCAGTCAACATATATTAATAACTGAGCTTGGGTCACTGAAGCTTAAAGCTGAAGATTGGCTCTGTAGACATTTATCTTGAAGGACATTTTAATAGTAAAAAGGCCCTGGCATGGCAAAGGAATAGAGAGAGAGAGCCTCTACCAGGTGGCAGAGGATTCCCTCCATCCACAGTTTGCAGATAAGCCATAGGATATGACAGGGGGTTCTCCAAGCAGCAGCAGCAATGTGTGTGCACATATATATCTCTAGGTCAAATTTGGATCTAGTCTTTACCGTGGAGAACTAGAAAAACAGGATAAAATTTTTTTTAATTTACTTCAAAGACTGGAAAAGTCTTTACAAAGTAAAAATTACTGAAGAAGATTTGAGACGAAATAAAAAACCCAGAGAGATAAACATGATGTTTAGTGTTGCTTTCTACCTGGAGATTTTGTAAGTGATGACTAAAGGGCGAGGCAATGCTTTGGGCAGCCTTGGTGTCCTTCCGGGACAGAAGTAAAGGTCAGGGCCCACTATATTTAAACCTGGGTCTCACACATTAGAAATAATTTCATAGAGAATAGGTAAACTAGAAGACAAATCAGAAGAAAAGATGCGAAATGAAACTCAGAAGGATGAAACACTGAAGAGAAGAAAAGTAGATGACATCATGAAAACAAGAGGTCAGAAAGCAGTATCAGCACAATTAATGACAGAAATTTCCAAAACCAAAGAAAGACATCAACTGACAGATTCAGGAAGTGGTAAGAAACTGCCACAGTATAAATGAAAAGCAATCCACTCCTCCTAGACACATTAATCAAATTTAAGGAAGACATACAAAAATAAAATCTTAAAAGCATCCAGAGGAAAACAAACTAAAGGGTCATTATAGTAGAATGGTAGATTTAAACTCACATCAGTAATTCAGTTATTACCTTAAAAGTAAATGAACCCCCAATTAAAAGACAAATTCTGAGAATTTCTTGAGAAAAAAACAAAAACCCTTTAGCTATTGACAAGATGTATAAGGATCCCAAAAGGGTGAAAGGGAAAGGATGGAAAAGTGGTCAGATATATCATCTAAAAATAGCAAAAATTAGATTGACAGCTGATTTCTCAAATGGAAAATGAAACCCAGAAGATACTGACATGAGACATTCAGTGTTCAAACATCACACCAAAGGGAATTTCTCACTAGAATCCCCACCCTAAAATTGGTGTAAGTCTGATAGGTAGTATCATTCAAAAGATATTTTTTAATGTTTCTTTTTGAGAGAGAGAGAGAGAAAAACAGAGTGTGAGCAGGGGAAGGGCAGAGGGAGACAGAATCAGAAGCAGTCTCTAGTCTCTGAGCTGTCAGCACAGAACCCGATGCGGCAGTTGAACCCACAAACCACAAGATCATGACCAGAGAGGAAATCAGACACTTAATCGACTGAACCACCCAGGCGCCCCATATTCAAAAGATATTTTAAGGCAAAAGACATTACTGTAGATTCATAGGGACACTTCACAATTATAAAAGGCATAACTTTACCAGAAAAATAAAACACATTCAAAAACAGTGTGGAAATAACTGCTAGAACACACAGAAGAAAATAGAGATTTGAATAGCATGACCAAGAAATAGACCTAATTGATGTATACTAGAACACAGCATCCAGCAACTCTTTAAGCAGGTATAGAACATTTCAAACTTTAACGTGTATTGGGCCATACAGTAAGTCCTAACAAATGTTAAGGTATTGATGCATTGAATATGTTCTGTGAAAATAATGCAATTAAACTAAAAAAATTGTTTTAATGTAGAAAATTTCCACATTTATGGAAATTAAGAAATAACTTCTAGATAAATAGGGAGTAAAAAGAAATCACAATAAAATTTAGAAAATATTTTGAGGTGAATAATTATTTCATGAAGAAACTTGTGAAATGTAGCAAAATGAGTTCTGGAAGAAAAACTGTAATCTTAAATGCATAAACAGAAAAGAAGGATAATACTAATGAACTAATATCCATCTCAAGAAATTAGAAAAATAATGATGAACAAAATCTATAGAAAATAGAAGGAAGAGAAAATTAAAATGGGATTAACAAAGCCAAAAGTTGATTCTTTAAAGTCTAATAAACTTAAAACTTTGACAGGTCTGGATCAAACAAGAGAGAGAGTGACAAATTACCAATATAAAAATGAAAGAAGGAGCATCACTACAGAGGCTGTAGAAGGTAAAAAGATAATACATTTTTTTCTTTAGTNTTTTTTTTGCAATTACAGAGTGGTATTTAGTTAAGAGAACAATTATTTTGTATAAGATGCATCAGAGACAACTGAAGATGTATGAACTCCCATCCCCAAGAAGCACATGCTTGAAATATCCATGTCAATTTATAGCTCCTCCTATACTGTCTCAGGCAAAGTTTGTGGCTACTGAAAATACCACCAGGACAGGGATATCTGAAGTCCCATTCCATAGTGTGTTAACTATCCAAAGAAGAGTCACTGTACAGTTTAAAAACTTAGCTTACACCACCTTACAGTTTTTTTTTTCTTTAAAAGGAGTGAGTTGTATACGGAGGGGGTTAAATGCTTTTAGACAAGAAAAAAATAAACTGAAACCAACTTATTCATCCTCATCACCTTCTTCATCTTCCTCCTCATCCTCTTTATCTTACTTGTCTTCTTCCTCTTGCTTCTTTTTCTTGCTTGTTTTCAGCCTTGATGACTCCCTTTTTTTTTGTCTCATCAGGGTTTCCTTTAGCTCGGTATGTAGCAATATCTTTTCCTATTTTTCCTTCAGCTAAGCAGTCTTCTTTTCATGGGGCTGCTTATCATCAGTGCCAGTGTTATCTCGCATCTCTCCCAGTTTCTTTGCAACATCACCAATGGACAGGCCGAGATGATAAACCACATCTNATGATATATTATTTAAAACTTTATACCAACATATTTTAAAACTTTGATGAGGGGCGCCTGGGTGGCTTAGTCGGTTAAGCGTCCGACTTTCGCTTAGGTCATGATCTCGCGGTTCGTGGGTTCAAGCCCCACATCGGGCTCTGTGCTGACTGCCACTTCAGAGCCTGGAGCCTATTTCAGAGTCTGTGTCTCCCTCTCTCTCTGACCCTCCCCTGCTCATGCTGTCTCTCTCTCTGTCTCTCTCTCTCTCTCAAAAATAAATAAAACATTTAAAAAATTAAAAAAAAAAAACTTTGATGAAATGGGAAAATTCCTTTTTAGAATATCCAGTTAACCAAAACTAACAAAGAAGAACTAGGACATCTGATTACTCTTAAAATATTAAAGAAATTGAACATAATTAAAACTCCAAACCACTGCCTTCAGTAGCAAAATTTATCAACAAGTTAAGGAAAAGAAAGCATCAATCTTACACACTCTTCCAGGGAATAGAAAAGGTAGATGACCAAATGAATTTGATACTAAAATCTAATACAGGTATATAATAAAGGAAAATTATCAGGTTAATCTCAGTCATAAACTTTGATCTAAAAGTCCTAAAGCAGGCCTGGTACCTGCTTCGGATTCTATGCCTCCCTGTCTGCCCCTCTTCCACTAGTGCTTGCGCACTCTCTCTCTTTCTCTCTCTCAAAACTAAACATTAAAATATATAAACAAATTAAAAATAAATACATATATGCTGTAAAGAAAATATTAGTAACCTAGAATCAACTAATATATATAAAAGGATAATATACCATGACTAAATGGTTTATTATTCCAAGAATGTTGTGGCTATTTACTATTGGATAATCAAGCAATTTAGTCCATCACAGTAGCAGAATAAAGGGGAAAAAGTGATCATCTCATTTGATGAAATGTATCATATATTAATGAAGTAAAAAAATAAAATAAAACTCTTAACGAGAATACAATAGAGTTTCCTAAATCTGATAGAGGTGTGTGTGTGTGTGTATACCTGTGCAAGCATTATACATAATGGTAAAATATTGGAAGCTTTCCCTCTGAGATTGAGAATAAAACAGCAATACTACTATCATAATCTCCAATCAGGTTTATACTGGATAAAGGTCGTAAGCGGGCACTAATGTAAGAAAAAGAAATAAAAATTAGAAAGAAATAAAGCTATTTACAGATAATATTACATACATGTATAATCTTAACTAATCTATAGACAAATTATTAGAATTAATAAGCATATAAAAGAGTTGTTGGATATAATACAAGGCATATTTTATATGAAATTTGTTGCTGATATATGCATATATTTATATGTTTATATATACATAAACACAATTTTTAAAAATTTACAACAGCATAACAAAATACCAAGTACCAAATAACAAATCTAACAAAATATGTGCACAGTCTCCTCACAGAAGATTATAAATCACTATTACAAGTAAAAACCTTAACAAATAGATACACGAGCATATTTATGCATTGAGTATTTCAGGGCATTAATTCTCTCCTCAATGGTACACAGTTTCAGTGCAAACCCATTCAAAATCCCAACAGAATTCACTCTGAAATCTGACAAGCTGATTTTAATATTTGAATGTTAAGGCAGTGTCAAGAATAGCCAACACACTTTTGAAACTGAGAACAAGGCTATAAAAAAAAAAGACTCTACTAGATACCAAAAACATTTTTTGAATCTGTAGATACCATAGCAATGTGGAATTGGTGCAAAGAAAGGCAAACAAATAGAGAGCCCTCAAAACAGACTCCTATATGGATGCATGGTATAGAACACAGATGTGTGGCACTCCAGAGAAGTGGGGAAAGGATGTTTGCAATAAAGGGCACTGGAATAATGGTATGTTTATATAGGAAAAATAAAACTTGACCTCTTGCTAATATAAGCAGTCCAGGTACTTCATAGATCTAACTGTGAAAAGCAAAGCAATCGAGCTTTCAGGAGACTATCTTCATGATTTGGGGAAAGGGAAAGATTTTTAAACAATACACAAAGAATTGCCAGACATAAATATTGATAAATTTTACTACATTAAAGCTAAGAGCTTCTCTTCATCAAAATATTTTTTAAGGAACAGACCAAGAGAAGATATATGCAATACGTGTGTCTGATAAAAGACGTCCATCCATGTGTATAAAGAACACCTATGGATTCATATGAAAAAACCCTAAATAGTAGAATTTAAAAATCAGCAAGAAATTAGACAAAAGATGACATCCAGATGGCCAGTGCCTTTCTGAAAAGACAATAAGCTTCAATACTGGTCAGGGAGATCCAAATTAGAATTACAAGGAGATAACACTGTGATACAATATACCCACCAGAATGGCTAAAATTAAAAAGACAGGCAATACTTAGTGTTGGTGAGAATGCAGCAAGGAAAGTAACTTTCTTATGCTGTTGGAGAGAATGTAAATTGAGACAGCTATTTTACTTTTTTTTTTAATGTCTATTTATTTTGAGTGAGCAAGCACGATCAGGGGAGGGGCAGAGAGAGATGGAGATAGAAGATCCCAAGCAGGGTTCCACACTCGCTGTGGAACTCAACAAGGAACTCAGTCTCATGACCGTGAGGTCTTGACCTTAGCTAAAATCAAGAGACTTAACCGACTAAGTCACCCAGGCACCGTGAGATAGCTACTTTAGAAAAAGTTTCTCATTATCTGCCAAAGCTGAACAAACACTTTATGACCTACCAATTTCACTCCTAGCTAAATAAATGCTCAACAGAAGTACATACACTTTTGTGCAAAGATGCACATACAGCAATGTTTGTAGCAGCTGTATTCATAATTGTCAAAATGGGAAACAACTCAAGTTTTCATCGAGTAGAGCAAATAATGAAATTGTGACATATATTCACATATTAGAATATTATGCAGCAATGAGACCGAATGACTGACAGCTACAAATGACCACATGGATAAGTGTCACAAACAAGATTGAAAAAGCCATGCACACAAAATAATATGCCATGTGCTTCCATTTACCTAAAGTTCAAAAATGAGTAAAACTATACTGTTTACATATGCAGACTGAAGTGATCAAACTATAGAGAAGAGAAGGGTTGATGGTGGAATAAGTGAGGATAATGGTTATTTGGGGGAGGGGCATGATTGGGTGGGAACATGACTGTGTACATAATTGACGGGCCCAGTGAAAAACTAAAATATAGGGTCCCTTATTCATAGATTATTATGACACCGTGACAGCAGAGCATTGAACTAAATGTGGAGCCCTCCTAAGCACAGGATCCTAAGGACACCCATGGGGCCGCTCCTGGTGGTGTGCACGGAGGGCCTCCTTGGTGCTGGCAGTGCTACAGAGGCCTTGGTTTTCTAATAGTTCAGTCAACTTGACTTTGTGTACTTTTCTGTGTGTGTGTGTGTGTATATATATATATTTGTATATATATAGAATATATTAATATATATTATTAATTATATATGTGAATTATNTATGTATTATTAAATTTTCATTAATAGATATTATCATATATATGTTAATTATTAATATATAATTTATATATTTCATTCCAATCCAGGGAGCCTCAGAGGCTAATGCTCATCAGACTATGTGGCAAAAAATAAATTTAAAAATTTTCTAAAGCACTAAATTAGGCATTGGGAGGCTATGTTCTTATCACAGTTCTGTTCTATGACTGAAGGCAAGTCACTGGATTTTAGAACCAAGATTATTCAATCTACCAAATGTGCATTCACCTGTCTGTCTCACAAAGTTATAAGAATCAAATGATATCAAATAGTAGCTTTAGAAAGAACAAGTTACTATAAATTGTTAAGATAGGATTATTCCTTACATTTATTTTTAAATTAATTTTTGAGAGAGTACAAGCAGGGGAGGGGCAGAGAGCGAGAGAGGGGGACACAGGATCCAAATGGGGCTCCATGCTGACAGCAGAGAGCCTGAAGCAGGGCTCAAACTCATGAACCTCGAGATCATGAGCCAAAGTCAGAAGCTCAACCAGCTGAGCCACCCAGGTGCCCCAATACCTTACACTTTAAATTCTATGTTCAGGGACGCCTGGCTGGCTCAGTTGGTGAGCGTCCGACTTTCGCTTAGGTCATGATCTCCTGGTGCGTGGGTTCGAGCCCTGCGTCGGGCTCTGTGCTGACTGCCAACTCAGAGCCTGGAGCCTGTTTCAGTCTGTGACTCCCTCTCTCTCTGACCCTCCCCTGCTCACACTGTCTCTCTCTCTGTCTCCTAGAAATAAATAAAACATTAAAAAAAAAAATTCTATGTTGAAATGTCCCCATGCTATGTACAGCAGAGGATTTAAATTTTTTTTTTAATTTTTTAATCCTTATTTTTGAGAGAGAGACAGAGTGCACGTGGGGGAAGAACAGAGAGAGAAGGAGACACACAATCTGAAGCAGGCTCCAGGCTCTGAGCTGTCAGCACAGAGCAAGATGCAGAGCTCGAACCCACAAACTGCAAGTTCATGACCTGAACTGAAATTGGATGCTTAACCGAATGAGCTACCCAGGCATCCCAGCAGATGATTTATATTTAAATGGTGTCAACTGGCTACCTTCATGTTTTGATTTGGGCTAGGCCAAGGGATGGCAGTAGAATTTCCAGGCTTCTGTACAATCTCATGTGCATTTGAATTCTAGGTTTGGAAAGCCCATACTTAAATATAAACCTCAGTTCCTAGCAATGATCTCTCCTGCATGCCAAACCCAAGAGGAGGGACCCCATCCCTGCCCAGAGCACTGTGTCACCCACAGAACAGACCTCATAGTCGAGAGCACCAAATTTCATCTGGGAGCCAGAGGGAAAGCCTGCATATCTGGACTGAGAACCAGTGCTCATTCTCAGGAATTAAGCATAAATTGGGATTCTGGTCCTTTGGGATAAAATCCCATAGTCCCTATACAATTCTTTCTCAGCCATCTACAGTCATTTTGTCACATAGTTACAACCTCTTTGGCATTTGTTCAACACATTGGAAGTCTCCATTCAGCTAGGATGAATTCTGAGTTTTTTGGGAAGGATGAAAGTGCACAGAAGAGGCAGGTGGGCCCAAGTCTGAAAGGACAACTTTGAGACGCCTCCGTTTAAAACATGAGCGAAGCCAGCCACGTGACCTCTCCATGACAGCTCACAAGTCTATCTCTATACATACTTATTTGGATAGAATCCAGTCATTGCTGATATCACAAAATTTTCATTTAAGTGCCTATGCTACCAATTTCTAATGCAGTGGGTCTATGGACCGGAGCTTATATTTTCTTCATCTTTCTTCAAAACTTCTGGTACAGTGTTCCATGACTGCTGAGGGACAATTATTACGGAGACGTGTTGGTTCAGTGAGCATCTGCTTTTGCTCCCAACTTCACAGCATCTCCTGTCTATCCTTTAGATTTCTAAGAGCCTCTCTTGGGATCCATTCCCATCAGACTTAAAAGCTTCAGCTGGGCCATCATTCATATTTCATAACCATAAAGTAGAAAGAAGTGCTTTATAGCCTAATACCTGATATCTGAGGAACAGATTGAAAACGGTCTGGCAAATCTGATAGATGTGTGTGTACAAAGGGGAGCCTCTGGGACTGCTCCCCCTGCAAAGACGAGCAGCACTATGGAATGCAGAAGAAAAAGCAGTGTTTGCTGGTTTCTCATTCCTCACCTCACTGAGTACTTTTCATGACTTGTCCTCTCTCATGAGAAGTTTATAAGAGAGAAGGATCAGAATTTTGCTATGCAATCACTGCATCCATTTGTGAAGCCTTCTTACAGACAAAATCCACTCTGATCTTTACCACTCACACATAGAGAGGCGGGTTGGGGCTTATTAAGTAGACAGAGCACTGGAGAAGGTGTCAGGAGATCTGAGTCCTGATCTCACCTATTTCTCCCACTCAATGCCTTCATCCCTTAGCTCAACTTTCTCATCCTGAAATGTGTACAGTGCTGCCTGGCTACTTCCCAGCACAATTATTGGACTCAAATAAGAATCTTTGGAAAGGCTTGGAAAGGCTTTTCAGTATAATAAAATGCTAAGTCAATATGAGTTCACCTAATATTCCAGAAGAGAAAATGGAGATGAAGAGAAGCCATGACTCACTCAAGGTCAGATGGCTACAATGAAAACATATTGTGACTTGAACCCCTTTTCCTGACATCTTTCCAGTGTTCTGCCCGGAACAGTCTGATTTCTTGCGTCAGTTGTCCACGATTTCATGCACTGAAGGCCAGGAGCTAGGCCAAATGTTTGTACCCATTTGATTGAGTGTCCAGTCAGTATTGTTCACTTCATGTTAATTGAAGGACATTATCAAATGCTATTTCACTCTTCTCATGGGGTGAGGTTGGATTCAGACATTGCATCCCCACCATCAACAGGACTGATGAAAGCAAGCAGTTGGGCCCAGCTCACTGCCTCACGCAGGCTGCGTCATCAAGGACAGGAAGAAAATGTTAACCTCGCTGAAGGCTGGGTGTAGAGAAGAAAGACATTTTGATTTAGGCTCCCGGTACTTAAACTGGATGTTTTCTGCTTTAATGCTTTCCTAATAAGGGTGTTCGGAAAGGAACTTTTCCACAAATCTGGCTGGGACCAGGAGTAAGAAACTTCATTTTGGAGTAAAGCGACTGGAAAAAGAAAAGTTCCTGCCCCCAAGTCGTCTTTGTTTCCTTGAGAATAAATATGCACGAGACTCTGCCCAGCACTTCTCAAAAGCTACTGGCATTTTTTTGGCCTCCATTGAACTACCCCAGTTGCCTATATATAGCCCTGTCTTGTGTAAAGAATTTAAAAAGCATTAGGATGCAGAAATCAAAGAGACAATAAATTTAAAACCAATCTTATTGTCTGCAGCCTAAAGTGTTATTCAGATCAAAGGGGAGGGGACATCTGGCTTCTGGCTTGCTACAAAAGGCAGATCACATTACCTACCAATCACTAGATTCATCCACTCTCAATTTTGGGGTCTAGAGAATATGGCTTTTTTAGCTCCCGGTAAAGCATAGTAGGTGAATCAGTCAGACCTAGTGATACCTTCGGACTAAAGCCCTACAGGATTATATAAACATGTACTCATGGGTTCTACCCTGTGCCTCTCTGGTCACGTGTGAGGCTTCAAGAGCTCAAAGCCATGACCATGTTGTCACCACCCCTCTCTACCCCCTCCCCCCAAAACTAGAATTTTCTGATTTGCAAACCTCACTTCATAATTGAGGATACACACCCAATGTTAGATTATTTGAATCTGTTTTTGCCCAAATCACTGTTTGGAACTGAGTCACAGAATGTTTCGTTGAAAGCCCATGTACTGCTTTCCTCCATTTTGGTTATAAAAGCATAGATGTGTCTTACCATAAATTTTTCTTTTTTTTTTTTCCTTTTTTTTTTTAGTATTTATTTTTGTGTGAGAGAGAGACAGCATGAGCAGGGGAGGAGCAGAGAAAGTGGGAGACACAGAATTCAAAGCAGGTTCCAGGCTCTGAGCTGTCAGCACAGTGCCCAATGCAGGGCTTGAACTCACAAACTGCTAGATAATTACCTGAGCTGAAGTCAGACACCCAAATGGCTGAGCCCCCCAGGCGCCCCTATCTTACCATAAACTTTTCATAATCACAGCTTTGAAAGAAGGGTCAATTGTACTCTTTGTCTAGCAATTTACTTAGTGTCTGTACAAATTCTACACATGATCCAGTTCTAAATTACATGAGTAAGATCTCCCTTGTAGCATAAGCGAGGGAATTAAAGCAATTTAAAGGCCATTATTAAGATCCCAAACCAGCAACTGTTTAGTCAGTATATAGCTCTGATTTCATTTGTCCTCATGAGAAAATAGCACAAATGCAGGGTACATTTTGTTTTGTTTTATTTTGTTTTTTAGAGCATTGCAGAGGGAAACAAAGAAGTAAGCACCACATTTTAGAACATCTTCCTGTTACTCAGTGCCTCAACACAACTCTCTCTCCTCACTAGCTCCTCACCCCCAAAAGTCTAGAAAGGAACACAGACAGTAGCAGTATGAATTCTGTATTGCAGACATCTCATAAAGCTCCCAGCAACATTCTTCAATTATTTATAGGGTTCACTCACTTTCCAGTATAATGGAGAAAGTTTTCAATCTAATGGACAATGAAGGATCCCCAGAAACTGCTTGATACTCTCCAGCCCCACTTAAATATTTCCCTTCCACCGCAATTTCCTTTTACTGATTGCAGTTTTCTCCCTCCGTTAAGGGCCTTCTAGAAACTTAAAAAGCAAACCAAAATTTTCTGTCTTTACTTATCACCTAAACCTTCTCTACTCCTTACCTATTCTCACCTACCCCACTCTTTCTGGGGGAAGATTCCCTGCCATCCAAAAGTTAGAAAAAGAAAATCACCAAGAGATTTGGTATGATCCAAGCCTGATAATCTTCTCCAAGAGAAATTATTCTCTTGCATACTCTGACTTTGTTTTTCACTAAGTATGCCATTTTGTTGCAGATGAAAGACTCTTGTTCAAAATACAAAGTATCTTTGGTGAGAGGGGAAATTTTAATTTTGTTACACGACAGGGTCTCAGGGCAGAAGGATATCTGAGGGTCTTTGGTTTCTGGAGGGACTTGGAATTAAGCACTGCATCAACATGAATGGCTCTTTAATTATTTATATTTTTTACAGCATAGTTGACATACAACATTATATAAGTTTTAGATGTAAAACACATAGGGATTCGACAATTCTATACAGTATGCAGTACTCCATGATAAGTGTAGTCACTATTTGTCACCATACAGCATTATTACAATATTATTGACTATTTTCCCTAATGCTTTGCTTTTCATCTCCGTGATTTATTCGTTTTATAACCAGAAGTTTGTTCCTCTTAATCCCCTTCACCTATTTCTCCCATCCCCTTATCCCTTCTCTGACAACCACCAGCTTTCTGTATGTATGAGTCTGTTTCTGTTTTTTGGTTTTTTCATTTATTTTGTTTCTTAGATTCCACATATAAGTGAAATCATATGATATCATCTTTCTCATTTCACTTAGTATAATATCCTGTTGGCCCAACCATATTGTTGCAAATGGCAAGATTTTTTTGGCTGACAAATAGTCCATTGTAGGTATAGACTACATCTTTATCCATTCATGTATCGATGGACGCTTGGGAGGCTTTCATATTTTGGCCATTGTAAATAAGACTACAATAAGCATAGGGAGCCACATATCTTTTTGAATTAGAGTTTTTGTTTTCTTTGGGTAAATAGCTAGTAGTGGAATTACTGGCCTTAATTCTGTTTTGCAAGTAGTGCCCAGTTTGCTCTGAATCCTGGGTGAGCATCAGAGATGAAATTGTGGTTTGAGTCTGGCCTTCCTGTTCTGACAGCATTGTCTGAAAAGGAAGTGAAGAACTGAAATGTTTTATAAAATATACAGGGAGAGACAAACAGGGAAGAAACTAACCCTTCCAGCCTTCCTTTGAACACCTGGGAAGGTGAATTTTCAGTGTTTAGTATCAGGATAAGAAAACTAAATACATTATCTTCTTTAACACCAACTTTTAGTCTTCTTCTTGTTTTTTCTTTACAAACACAGCCTCTCTAGGGCTCAGTACAACATCCCAGAGACTTTTTTTGGATGCCTTCCTGCTCTCAAAAAAGCCTGAGAGATGGGATTATACATATCCTAACTACTAACCACTAAAAGAAAAACTTAATGCTCTTAATTAGGGTGTTGGTAACGTAAAATAGCCCATGGCTTTGAAAAGACCAAGGAGTGCCTCCAAACAGCCTTTGTTCGTTATGATAAATCTATGTATTTATTGTGGATACAATGACAAAAATGTTATGTCTTCCCCCATTAGGGAGCCTAGGTTTTACTTTGATAGACATATAATTTTTCTCAGATTTCTGAAAAGTAGACCTTTTTTTCTACCCATTCCTTCTCCCATGGCTCCAGAAAGCACATCAATAAAGCCAAACTTTGGCAGAAAAGGAAAAATGTAGAGCAGAAATGAATGTCTAATAATTGAAAGCATCGTGGACCCTATTATGGTTTATTGCCTTATTCTAGGGATCGGATGAGCACACTGTAAAGAATGTGGCACTAAATTTATTAGCATGGTTATCATCTTTCAGACAAGACATAAAACTGAGGGGACCCACTTCTTCCATCCTATGGCACCTTCTACAAGAAGAGTTGAGTTATCCTGGCACAGATCCAGATCCTACTATCTGATGACTTATATTTCCTTTGTAGTATGCCTGGGAGACATTATAGGGTCTTCCTCTTTGAAACTCAGTCGCTACCCTAAGAACGGCCAAAATGGGCTCCTGTGAAGGGATGTGGGGGAAAAACTCTCACATCCCAGCATGTGGATCAAGTGAACAGAATGAGGAGAGTGGCCTGAAGTAGGAAGCTGAGCTAGATCATCAAAGTGTTCCTAGTTTGTTACTAAATAGGTTCCTGACCCACCCGACCATAACATATACACATATACATATTCTTTAAGCCCAGTTTGAGAATTGGCTGCTCCAGTGCTATACAAATTCTTGTTTTTCTGAGGTCTAGACACTGTTATCCTCTCCCTCAACAAGGAAGACAAGTTTTATTTTCTTTGACTCGTCCTTGTCACCTTTAGACTTAATTCCAGGACATTTCCCTCAAAGATTTTAAACAAATCATGCAGCACTGTGCAAATCATTTTGTCTCTAATTTCCACTTCTGCACCTCTAAAATACAGATCATTTGAAATCTGTCCTGCCTTTCTTTCAAAATTAATGAGGATCAAATAAAATGATGTGTGCAGAAGTACATGTTTTTTTATTTTAAAGCACTCTCTGAAATCAAGTTGTTATCAAGTAACAATGGGTATAAAATTTTGCTGGACTCAGATAATTATACCACAGGAGTTTATTGTTTCTTTCTTGTGGAGCTCCACTAAAAGGAAAGTAAAGAATTTAAAAGGTATGGACATACAAGGACAAAGAACAAGAAAAAGAGACAATAGCAATTGAGTGGTTTAGTAAGTTTTTTAGGAGATGGAGAGGCGGCAGGGAAGAGTGGACACGACAGCCTAATGGAAGCTTCAAACTGAGTTACAAAATCCCCAGAGAACTAAAGCTCAGAGACAAGGCGCCCCAGCAATCGGGTGTCACAGTGACCTACAGAGCTGAACCGAAGGAGACGGAGTCAGAGTTTGTGTACAGAACAGCTGAACGCTCACATCTTTTCTCCCAGCCTGCAAAGTCCTTTGGGGTAGGTTAAAGATGGCCACAGATTATCTGACACTTCTCTCTTTGAGAGGTAGGGATATCCCCTTCCTTGAATTTGGGCAGGAAGAAACTGCTTTGACGAATTGAATATGGCAGGAGTGACACTGTATAGGTTTGCAGGCCCAGCCTTAAGAAACTGGGAGATTTTACTTTCTTTCTCTTGGAACACTTGCCCTGGAAACCCAACCACTTTGCTCTCAGAAGCTTAAGACACATGAAGAGACTATTTGAAGCTAAGTTTTCAGCTATGGCCAGCATCGACTGGCAGCCATGTGAGTGAGTCATTTGGGACATTTATCCCTGTTGAGCCTCCAAGGATCCCAGCCCCAGGTGCTATCTGACTGCAACAGTGTGAGAAACCTCTACCCACGTAAGAGCCACTCAGCTGAGTTCAGTCAACTCACGGAACGGAAAATCAGACCAACTAAAGGCAGAAATGAGGCATGGAGGGGCATCTGGATGGCTCAGTTGGTTTAGCGTCAGACTTTGGCTCAGGTCGTGATCTCATGGTCTATGAGTTCGAGCTGGTGTTGGGCTTTGTGCTGACAGTGCCAAGCCTGCTCTGGAGTCTCAGTCTCTCTCTCTCTCTGCCCCCTCTCTGCTCACATGCATTCTCACTCTCTCTTTCTCTCAAAAACAAACATTCAAAACAAAAGAAATGAAGCATGGGACTAATAAAGTCTTCATACTGAAGAAAGAGTTCACCCAGCCTTTTTCTTTCACCCTCATAGAAGACTAGTAGCTTCCCCCCCAAAAAATGTATAGTGGATTTTTATCTTGGGAAACTTAATGGCCCCAGAAAAAAAGATAATTAAATATTGACATTGGGAATTCCCCCCAATTAAAAGATTACCTCACCACCAGATTAGCTTGCAGTGAAGGATACCAGTTTATTAACAATCCCACACACAGAATTTCCCAATTGGCTTATTTGGAGCTCTTACATGTAACACACCACTAAGAATCATCAATGTCTTAGGAAAGCCAGAAATTAACACATGTACACACACACACACACACACACACACACACACACACCTAACAGAGCCAGAGTTAAACAGAAACAGTAAAGAGAATAGGGGAATGCAGGGGAAATTGGCAAGAAAAAAAAGATTACATTCATGAAACAAAAATAATATTATTTTTTAAGTAGGCTCCACACCCAATGTGGGGTTCAAACTCATGACCCCAAAACTCAAGAGTCACATGCTCTACCAACTGAGCCAGCCAGTCGCCCCAGATTATTATTTTAAGACAGAGAGAGGGAAGGATAATAAGCAGCAACTCTTTAGAAACAACAGCAAGACATAACTGCCCAAATTTAAAATTTGTGAGAAGATATATTCATTTGCCTTGTTGTAAAAGATTACCATAATAAACTTACTGGCTTAAAATAACACATATTTATTATCTCACACTTTCTCTGGGTCAGGAGTCTGGGCATAGCTTAGCTGGGTCCCCTGTTCATGGTCTCACAAGGCAATAGTCAATGTATCAGCCAGGACTGGGTCCTCACCAGAAGCTAGAGTGGAAAAAGATCCAGTTCTAAGTTCCTTGAAGCTGTTTGCAAAATTCATGTCCTTGCATCTGTAGATTCTTGTCAGCTTGCTTCTTCAAAGCTAGCAATGGGGAGAGAGGGACCTCCTTACTTTTATGCAGCCACATTCACATGATGATCACATGCATACTAGCTTCTGTGTCACATTCCATTTATTAGAAACTATTTTGAGGTCCAGCCACAGCAAAGAGAAGGGTATAATGCAAAGAATACCAGGAAGTGGTATTCTTGGAATCACTTAACACATCATGGAGACCACTTACAAATCTGCTACAGAAGAGTTGTGATGTTGCACTCAAGAAATCATTGAAAAATAAAAATCTATGGAAATATCAGTGCGTTGTGCACCTGAACAGACCAATATAACATTGTATGACAATTGTACTTCAATAATTTTTTAAAGCTATGGAAATAGAAGTGAAAACATAAAAAACTAAGAAGAATGGTCTAGGGGTCTAATATCTGACTAATAAGATCTCTAAAAGGAGAAATTAGAGTAAAAATGTGGAAGAAAAAAATTTTCAAAAGAAATAATACAGGGAGATGAGGTCCCAGAACTGAAGAACATGATTCTATAGATTAAAAGGGTCCATTGAGTGCCTATCAAAGTTAATAAGAAATCCTATATCATTGTGGATTTTTTAGAACACAAGAGATGAAGATCCGTAATGGTTTCTGGAGAGAAAAATTAGAATTCCGTTGAACTTCTTAACAGCATAGCAGAATATAGAACATAATGGAAAACTACCTTAAAATTTTTGAGGGCTTTACAATTCTATGCTTATCTACTCTCTAAGTGAGGAAAACCTAGAGAGGGACATTTTAAGACATATAAGGACTCAAACAGAGAGGTTTAAATAAAGAACAGCCATTTCACACTTCATACATTTCATACGAAGCAGATAGGTAGAGAGCCCCGAAAGGGAGGTCTTCAGTGAACAAAATGAAAAAGGAATATGTGAACACCTAAAAATCAATATTATAGACTTATTTTAAAAAAAAAAACAAAAATAAGGCTGTGTGTGTGCATATATATTTGAATATATATATAATACTAAACATATATACATATATAATAATAAATGGAAAAAAAGGTCAAATAGCTAACTCCAGGATCAGTTGAACAAGAAAGGAAACAGAAATTCAGCAGTAAATAGTAATTGATGATAATAGTGTAAACTCTGATTATTGATGAAAGCTAAATTTGTGGTGCAATTACATTGGTAGCATAGAGTGAGTAAAATGGAGAAGTAACAAGCTGTCTTGTTTACCATAACACAATGTTGCCAGACAGTGTATAAAATTAAAAGTAAGAAGCAGGAAAGAAGGGTACAATGGCAATAGAAACAGACGTTTTCTTTCTTTCTTTTTTTTTTTTAATGTTTATTTTTGAGAGAGAGAGACAGGCAGCGTAAGCAGGGGAGGGTCAGAGAGAGAGACACAGAATCTGAAGCAGGCTCCAGGCTCTGAGCCGGCTGTCAGCACAGAGCCCAACACGGGGCTCGAACCCACGAACCGTGAGATCATGACCTGAACCAAAGTCGGACGCTTAACTGACTGAGCCACCCAGGCGCCCCAAGAAACAGACATTTTCAATGGCTAACTGAGAAATGAGACTGAAGGGAGTCAAGTAGAAAAGCTGGGATAAGAGACTGATATTTGTCATGATAAGCCTTTGAGTACTGTTTCCTTTCACCCCCGTAGTCATGAATTAGTTTGATGTGGCATCTTGCCCTCTTGGCACCTGTTCCAGAATCCTTCTGGATTGTCTCCTAAATGATAGAGCACAGGAAGCTAACCACTTGCACTTCTCAGATACTCATGAAGGTAATGTTTATAATTTGCCCTAGGTTCTGATGAGCAGATAGACCACACTGGATTTGCAGGCAGAGCAGCCAACCTGAGCCAGCAACCATTCACAGGAACTCATAACGTCTGTCAAGCGTGGAGAGGGAGTCATCAGGTTCTTGGGCAGGTGGGTTGCATTTTCCTCTGGAATGTGGACAAACTCAGTGACTTGCTTTTGACAAATAGGAGAAGGGAAAGTAAAGGTCTATAGCTTTGGAGAACAAGTCTTAAAAGTTACTGTAGTTTCTCTCTTGCTCTCTCTTGGATTAGTCACTCTGAAGGGAGTGACGGTATTTTGAAGAGAGGTCTACCTTTGAGGAGCTGAGGCCTCCAGTCAACAGGTTAGGTGAGTGAACTGTGTTGGAAGTGGGTTCTCCAGCCTGTCAAGTCTTTTGAGGACTGAAATCCTTGGGATACCATGCCTGAAAACTCCTGAGAGATTTTGAACCAGAATCACCAGTTTCATCATTCCCAGATCCCTATCAGAAAATACATAAGATAATAAGTGTTCTTTTAAGCTACTGAGTTTGGCCATAATTTGTTACAGAGCAATCTCTGATAAATACAAATTGATTCATAGGTTGGCCTAACTTCTGGCATAGCTCAATTCAGTAAGACAAATTCTTCCATTAAGATACGTGGTCCATCTTTTGGCTCTGCTTTTCTGTTTAGACACTTCATTCTTCAAACAGTTTCATCCATATACCAGAGAAAGATGGCTGTCAGGAGATTTTGGTCTACCAGCTTATGATCCTAGAGTGTGGGGAAAAAGTCCTTTCTCCCAACCTCTGTATTCATTTCTGAAAGAAGGGTCTTAGGGGCTCAGTTTGACTTTCAAGCCCATTTTAAATTTTTTTATTGTTTTATTTATTTCTGAGAGAGACAGCATGAGCAGGGGAGGGTCAGAGAGAGAGGGAGTCACAGAATCTGAAAAAGCCTCCAGGCTCTGAGCAGGCAGTCAGCACAGAGCACGACACAGGGCTCAAATCCACAAACCGGGAGATCATGACCTGAGCCGAAGTCGGACGCTTAACCGACTGAGCCACCCACAAGCCCATGTTTAAAACCAACTATGGTGGCCAAGTGGAATGAATATTCTGATTTTCCAGTACAGTCTTATGTCACCCCTATGCCTGCGGAAGGAATAAGACTAAAACACACACTGATAAGAAGCTTTGAGGCACCTGAGTGGCTTAGTCGGTTGGGCATCTCACTTTGGCTCAGGTCATGATCTCACAGCTTGTGAGTTTGAGCCCTGCGTCGGGCTCTGTGCTAACAGCTTAAGGCCTAGAGCCTGATTCTGATTCTGTGTCTCCCACTCTCTCTGTCTACCCCTTCCATGCTTGCTTGTTTTCTCTCTATCTCTCTTTCTCTCACAAAACTAAATTAAAAAAAAAAAGAGAGAGAGCCTCAATGGCAGCACAATGAATGAGGAAACGATAGGTCCAGGGGGGGAAAAAAAAGTTTTAAGGAGAAAAAATGCAAGAAGTAAAACACAATAGATATCATCCCAAATGTAACCTCTGCTGGCATTGTGGTATAATAATAAACTTCTGCCTTCCAAGTACCAGCATTGGCACTTGTGGAATGGATTGTCCTGGAAGGAAGTGAAACTCATTTGTAATGGACTCTTGATGCATTGTTTAATGAGAAATACACATGATAGAGAAAGTGGTTTCAGCCAGAAACACAGAAGACAGTAGAATTGTTTTGTGAGCTTCGGTATCAAAGCCTTGTTTTTATTATAATGGGGGACAGGGGCAATGAGAATAGTTATCTAAGATACCTTGAAATAGCCAATGATTTTAACATCCTGCCCAGTGAATTTGTCGGTGCAATAGGAGGAAATGGACACTGGTAATCCTCTCCTTGGTGATCACCATCAAGATCACAGAAAGAGGGTTAGAGCGGCCTTACTTCAGGTCTTTATCTTTTCCCACTGAAACTGTCTGGAACCAGTATAGAGTTAAGGATATACAGTTTGGTGATAAAACTATAAAGATATGCAAAGAAGAAGTTATATAAAAGTTTTAGGTGTGACTATTATTGTGATGTGGGAAAGGGTTAAAATTGAGGTGGGGCATAAGGAGAGTCTCTGGAGAGGCTGGAAAGAAAAATCTATTTCTTAACCTAATAGTAGTTATAAGGATGTTTGCCTTACAACCGTTCTTTGCTGTAAGTTTTGAAATCAGGATGTGTCAGTCCTCCAACTTTTTCTTTTCCAAAATGGTTTTGGCTATTTGGGACCCCTTGCATTTTCATATAAATTTTAGAATTAGCTTGTCTGTTTCTGCAAAGAAGCCAGTTAGATTTTGATAGGGATTGTATTCAATTTGCAATAGAATTCTAATCCATGAACACAGGATGTCTTTCCATTAATTTCGGTTTTCTTTAATTGTTTTAAACAATGTCATAGTTTTCAGTATACAAGTCTTGCATTCCCTTGGTTAAGCTTATTCATTTGTTAAATTTGTTCCTATTTTTATTCCTCTTTATGATGCTATAGCAAAGGAATTATTTTCTTAATTTCATTTTCAGTTTTTCTCATTACCGGTGTATAGAATACAATTAATTTTTTGTATATTGATCCTGTGTCCACCAATCTTGATGAACTCATTTATTAAACTCTTGCTATGGTCTGCATGGTTGTATCCACTCCAAAACTCATGTTTTTAAATCCTACCCCCTAATGTGATGATATTTGGAGGTGGGACCTTTGGGATGTCCTTAAGACATGAGTGTGAAGCCTTCATGAATAGGATTAGTGTCTTAGAAAAGAACCTTCAGAGACACCTCTAGCCCTTTCACCGTGTGAGGATATGACAAGAAGTCTGGGACCCAGAAGCATTGCCTTTACTTGACCATGCTGGTACCCTGATAGATTTTCAGCCTCCAAACCGTAGGAAGTAATTGTTTTTTCATAAGCTTTCCAGTCTGTGACATTTTGTTACAGTAGCCTGAGTGGACTAAGATAGCTCTAATATTTCTTTTGTGGATTCCTTGGGGTTTCTACATACAAGATCATGTCATCTGAACGTACAGGTAGTTTTAAGTAATAATGTAATGTGGCAATTCTTCAAATCAGTCTCTCTCCTGCTCTTTAGGATTTGCTGTTGTCACTGTTTGATGTTTCTTTGTTTAGTGACCTTTATGAATTAATTCAGTAAAGTCTATATTTTTTGTTGTGTCTTGTCACTGGAGACTCTGCATAGTTAGTTTTGTGGTCCGTTAATGGTTGAGCAGTAATTTCCTTAAACACTTGGAGCCAATAAGTCTATCAGTCTTCACCAAGGGGTTCTGTATAAATGTTGGGGCACACCTTCAACATTCATACAGGTAGTAGACAACTGACTTTCTGATTATGCAGAACCTCATGATCAGCTAGAGATAAGAGTCTACAGTCTTCTTGGGTTCTTCTTGAGCATATAGAAAGCCGTGGGCATGTACACAGCCCTACACGTGCATTTAGCCTTCTTGACTGCCAGTACTGTGGTGGAGCTTTTCAAAGCCCCAAGAAATTCTCATTCCTCTGTTAAGCTTTCTGGTCAGCTTTCTGCTTGCCCCAAATGCCATCCTCTACCTCAGGCAGACACAAAAATAATCAGTTGTCTCTAATTGTTTTCAACAAGGCCTTTCACACGGGGCAGCTTCCAGTCAAGTCAAATAAAGACAGCCTCGCAAGTGGGGTCTCCGGGGCCTGACAGACAAGTCAAATAATGACAGTTCTCTGGGGATTCGGCTTTGAAAGAACTCCAGTCCCATTCTACCCCTTCCAGTGGCTGCTAGACTGTTGGTTTTCACTATAATTGCAGACTTTTGGTTTTTAAGTCTTCTATGCAACTGAAGAGGAAGGATGAAAACAGGGCAAGTTACAGTATCATAGTGTTCCCTGTTCTTACAGAGATGCATCCTTCTTTCTAGAATAAATGCTCCCTAGACTGCCGCAGGCCCTAAGTTAATTTTCAAAGTTCTAAAAAGTTGATTCTGGTTATTTTTGGCAGTTTTTCCTTGGTTTTATGGAGGAGAGAATTTTCAGAGCGCTTCACTACATTTTTGCTGATATCCTAGCAGGTACTTCTTTTTTTTCAACCTAGAATCCATGTCTGTATCTAGTCTCACTACTCTGTTCAGATGTTGCCTCTTAGAGGTGGGTGTGGCTTTTCTGAGGACACTGTCTCCTTGGTACTTGCTGTCATATTTCCCCTCCAAGTCCAAGGAGGCCAAAACAAAAAGAGCAGTGGCAAAGAGCCTTTAAATGCTTCGTAGCTAGGGCTCCTGGTGATACCAGCTGCAACCTCAGGGTACTCATAGTCGTTAAATGTGAATAATGAAGAGTTGGATCTATTTTCGGAGTGCTGTGTTCTGTCCTTAAAAGAATAAACTGATATAAGTTGAGAATATCACAAGTTTGCATAGTGTTTAAGGGCACACATGTTGCAGTGAAATCATACGAGTTCACTGCCTCCTAGCAGGGATAATAATGGTATACATACAACATGCGAAGATTGTGAGGAACAACTCAAATAAAATCTTTAGCACAGTATCTGGCCTAAGCAAAGTTGTTGGGATTTTCATCCCCATTGTCAGGGCACCAATACCTAGTAGAAATCCTGTATTATATGTCCAAGTAGGAAGGGACCTCAGAAATCTACTTTAATTCACATACCTAGGACACTAACTCACTTCACCTCACATCCCTATTAAGTGAGATCTAGCATGTGTTTTCATGCTTCCAAGCACAGGTTGTTCACCATCTCAAAGGCAGCACGTTATCACTCTCATTATAATATCTTCCTTCTAATGAGCCCCAAATCTTTTTTTTCCATTTTTCCTTGAACACCTCAAAATAAAGCTATTATCATTTCTGCATGGCAACTCTTCCATTACTGAAACAAAGCCCTTTCCAGCCCTTTCCAGGTCTTCTTTCTAGCTCTGGGGAAGAGGCTGGTATTTTCCATTGCACACCAACTTTCCCCCACCTCTAACTGCCATGGGTCCTGAGGTGTCCTACTGAAATCGTAAAGGTCTATCTAGGTGGAAGAACTAAATTCCCTTTGGGATCACATGAGATCCAATTATCTCTTTTCTACCTCCCTTCCTATGACAAGTGAGTCCCTGTCCCACCCTACCCTGTAAACACTACGAGTTAAACACACACACAGAGAAGAGTTTTGATTTATTGTTGCTCTTTGGGAAAGGTTATATAGAACATAATGGGGATTAAAATCAAATTCTAGTTACAGATTCATAAAACTTTGCTTTAAACCAAATTAACTTTTAGGAGACCATCAAATCTCCTCTCATCCTCAAACACAGCAAAGTAACTCAATGATAGTCTATATAACCCTCTGTTGTTTTTAAAAGATTAAAGCACACACTATACATAATGCAGTTGATATTAAATATCTTGAGAATGACAAATCAATAGAACTACTTCCACTCTTAAGCATTAACTGGTCATTTATACATGTTCTGTACATACATTTTTCATTTTAGATCTTCTCCCTTAAAAGGACTTGTGAACTATTCATTATTATCGGCCATTTGTAGACACACATCATAAGTCTCCCAAAATAACATTTAAAAAATCTTTCTTAATATTGCTTCAGAAATGTTAACCTTTAAGGAACATTCAATTAAAAAAAAAAAAACACACAAAAGCTCAGGTCGAGACTCTGTTACACATGTTCAGATGTGTCAAGATTTTATTGTTTCCCTCCAACCTGATAAAAACCTCCAACCACATACAATGTGCCAGTTTCATCTTTGCTTAACTCAGAGAAAAGTCAAATAAAGGAGAAAAAAAATGCTCGAAATCACAGTGACCAAAGGATTTGAATAATTACATTAAATAACCATAACTT
This sequence comes from Crocuta crocuta, assembly GCF_008692635.1. NCBI lineage: Eukaryota > Metazoa > Chordata > Mammalia > Carnivora > Hyaenidae > Crocuta > Crocuta crocuta. The sequence continues at coordinate 1,980,591 of NW_027531308.1, forward strand.
TTTGTTTAACTATTCACATTCCACACAGTGGAAATTATCTTTTCCTCCAGATTTTTCACTTGCATTTTTAACTTTGAAGAATTACAATAACAAAAAAACAACTTACAGACTTGTAGGACGTGTGTTTCTCTCTTTTAATGCCAAGCACAAAGCGTACATCATAAAATTCATATTTGGTGTTTGGCATTATTTTAATAGGAAAGATTGAGATCACAAATATCTTGCCATAAAAAAATATTCTGCTATAGTAATGAAAAAAACATATTTCTTCATCGGTGACTCCAATACAATATGTAACAGATATGGCACTTTCAATAAATGTTGGAAGACGCACCATACTTTGCTAGTCTTAATACAGGCACAGTCAGAAAAGCAGACGTTTCCCTCTTTGGCCAGTGCTGTTTTTTCAGGGCAGTTATGCTGCTGATTATCCCAGTGAAGTTAATTTTGAGGAAATTCTCTTTACTTAAGCCAAATCCGACTTACATGCAAGACTGTGGTATAAGCTACTAAAAGAAGATCGCTGCTGCCAACTTAAGTCATCTCTTTTTAACAAAATTGCATGCTTGTGGCAGAGTTAAAACAACAAGAGAAATTCAGTGTCTGCCGGTTCTAAATGTCATTTTTCCTCTCTCGTGTGGTTTTACATGTTCAACTCCTTCCCCTTTCTTTTCCTCTCCCCGCCCTCAAAATTCTGGCTTAGTATTTGTGTGCTTAATTAAATCCATTCTGTGCTTTATTGTTGGGGGATGTGGATGATAGAAGGATTTAGGGCAGGGGCATACAGTGTATATGAAAGCCACGGCCTGTGTGTTGCCTGGTGTGGAATCATCAGTAGTGAGTTTAAAAGTTCCAAAATTAGACCCAATATTTTGGGCGTTTGAGATTAACTTCTGCCTCAAAGTGTGATTCTTGCCTAGTTGTTAGAAGGGAGAGTGCTGCACCAAAAAAAAAATAAAAGACAAGAAGCTTCTTTAGTGCAATGGGGGAGCCGTGATGGGCAACTAAAATACTAATCAGTGGTTCCCATATCACACATGACTTGGCTAGTGAGGATGAGAAGGTACAAGGCACAAGAAGTGTTTGGAGGGGTGGGGATGGGTGTACAGAGAAAACCTCAGGCTTGAAGAGAACAGGTTAGCCAAATCCCAAACGTAGTCAAGGTCTCCCCACCCTGTACTTTGGCGATTAGATAAATCCTAAATAGGGCTTGTAAGTAGCCCCGGTTTAATCAGAGGAGGGCTCTCCCAGGATGTTCTGAATGGTTACAAAGTTACACGAATCCCACCATGAGTAGAGAGGCGGCTAATGCACCCAAATGCTCTGATTTCTTCACTGGAGCTTCGCATTAGACCCTGAGAAAGCAAAGGAAGAAGAGGAGGACACATCGCTTCTATCTCCTCCCCAGCAGTAAATTACTCCTTAGCCGGAGGCGGTCTCCTTTATTTCCTTCTTTTCCTGTGCTCTCCAGCTCGATCTCCTACCAATGGCTAAAAGATACAGAACCAAAATATACCTCTAGTCAAACTGGAGCAGGCCCTAAACTCTCCCATCTTAACCTGGTTCTTCACTGCCAGGTACACTTAGCAGAGGCAGAATCTTTAGAATATAGGGTTGTGGCTCTCAGAAGCACGATACAGAAATAATGGACTAGATAAGCAGTGATTACAACCAAGCAAAAGGAAAGATACCAGGACCTTCTGCTTATGAGGCATTTGTTTTCTTCCTATCCCTGCACTGGGGAAGGAGGAGGTTATGAACTTCATCTGCCTCTTCCACTTGAGGAGGGTGAAGGGGGAGGGTTTGTCTTGGTTCAGCTCACTCACTGGGTTCTGAAAACACGAGTGGTCAATATTTATGTTTTAAGTTTGGTGTTGGGGTGTAGCCAGTTTCAGCAGATCACGGTGATGGTGACGGTCAATGAGGATTTGGCAATTCCATTTCTCCTCCGTTCACTTGGTCTCTGTTAAATACCAGGGGGAAACCCTGCGGAAGCCTGGAGTCGCACCATGTTCGGGGAGTGGACTTTTAAGACTCTGCACATCTCCCCACTGAACTTTGCTGTGCCCAACTAGCCCTCCCCCCAATCCCTCCCTTCTCTCGCTCCTGTGTCCTTGCCCATGTACACCCCAGCCTCTCAGAGTCCAAAGACTCTTCCCCAAATCAGAAACATTTGCATCTATGGTCAAGGGAGCTCATTTAGAGCCCTTAGCAGATAGGGGATTAGAATGAAATAGTCACTGAGAGCCTAAGAAGGGATGGACTGTGGAAGGGAAGCAAGCACAGGTGGAAACACCTTTGCCAAGTATAATACAGCACTAAAACAGGTCTCTTGCCGTCAGAGGAGCCCCTTTCATTAACATTCATTCAGAAGGGAGATTCTGGTCCCCGGGAAAGGAGGGCGCATGTAATAGACAGGCAGAACCAGACCACAGCCCTGCCCCTCTTCATGTTCCTTCCCTGGTGTGGGCTTTCTGTGCCATCCCCATGGAAACAGATATGCTTACACACTAGGAAGTGCCCTCCTCTCGTGTCTGCAGACACCCACAGACACCCATGCACACTCACGCACACAAACTATGCACCAGCAGGCTCCCTGTCAGAAGCCAGCTGGTGGTTCCTCTTGCCTGTAGGTTTAAAGCCAAGTAAGAATCACGTGGTTTTAGGTCTGGCTCCCGGCCCGCCTGGGGCTGCATCCCGAGGACAGGCTGGGTGTGCTCAGCTTAATCCAGATCGATGGATATGCATCTACACTGCTTGACTCGCGTGACCCTCTTCTTCTTGGTGGGTGGCTGCAGTTCGGGGCAGTTGAGGGTGACCATCATGGTGGTGAATTTCTTGGGCTTGCAGAAGGAGCAGGATTGGAAGGAGCCTTCCTCCTTCCGGATGTGCCTGGGGATGTAGAAGGAGTTGCACTGGCCATAGCAGAAGCGGTTGATGATGGTGCGGCTGTTGCAGCCCTCTTCGTGGATGGTCTGCTTCAGCGGCTGGGTTTTGCACCAGTCCCGCTTCAGGTATTTGCGCTCAGTCACATGTAGGGCCTCCTGGCTGGACTCTAGCACCTCCTCGCCAGGCATGGCAGTGCCACGCCCTTGGCCGCGTCCCCGGTTCCTGGAGCCAGGCTGCTGGGGAGACTGAGTCTGCTCTGAGTCATTGTGCTGGGCCTTGTCTGGCGGGGGGATGGCACCCTGGGACCCCTTCTTCTTCCCTTCAGCGGTGGGCAGCAGGGTCCCCAAGAGGAGAAGCAGGGCTCCCACAGTGTAGGCTGTGCGGCTCATGCTAGAGGAGGGAAGCACAGAGAGGGGAGACACGACAAACACACAAGTCAGTTAGAAAATTATTAGCAGCTAACATCTTATCAGGCACTTGGTTTTGTTTTGTGTTTTGAGAGAGAGTGCGTGAGCAGGGGAGGGGCAGAGAGAGAGGAAGACACAGAATCTGAAACAGGCTCCAGGCTCTGAGCTGTCAGCACAGAGCCCCACGTGGGGCTCGAACCCACGAACTGTGAGATCATGACCTGAGCTGAAGTAGGTTGCTAAACCAACTGAGCCATTCAGATTCCCCTTTCAGGTACACTTTATGTAAAATATTTCATTTCCTTCTCACAATATCCCTGTGAATAAGGTACTCTTATTCTCATTACCTGCCAAGCCATCAAGCCATGAAGTAGCTTGCCCCAGGACACCAGTGAATATGCCAAGGTCAGAGCTCAGTCAGGGTGCCTCTTTGTGGCATGCACTGCCACTGGAATTCCTTCCTGGCTGCTGACACCCGTCACATCTGACTTTGAATTATGGTCACTTGATTGTGTTCATTCTTGTATGATGCCAAATGAACTTTGCACCTCTTTGGGGAAAGCAATTTTCTGTTTAACGGCAAGACAGATCAGCCTCACTGCCCAGGTTTCCTCTGTCAGGAAAGGCTTCTAGTCTCTTCTCCCTGCCTAGCCTGAGCACTTCCTGAGTTGCACCTTGTTTAATTGGTTGGATGCTTAGGAGATGCTCACTGATATCAGGCATTGCAAGGAGACCCATGGAGGAGACTGGAAAGCACCTGACAGAGGGAAAATACTTAACAGGAAGAACACTGGCTGAAAAGTCAAGACTGGGTTTCAGGTAGAAGTGCTAGGGCAGCAACTTGCTGTCTAACCTTGAGAAAAATCACTTTACTTCTCAATAAATGACCTCACTTAAGCACTGGTACAAATACCTCATCTCCCCAGATAGGGTTGTTCACATCAAATTTGATATACAAGTGAAAGCCATTTGAGAACCAACCAAAGGTATGAGAGTATTGCAGACAGAACAAATTACCTTACCAGAAAGATCGCATAACTCAGAAGATTCCTTGACCTCTCACTTATTCTCATTTTTAAACTGGCACAGATATTTATTATATCATTCTCTATAACATGATATACATTTCTCTACTTTTAAATGGCAAAATAGGCCATTTACTTGTGTGTGTGTGTGTGTGTGTGTGTGTGTGTGTGTGTGTGTGTAAAATTTAGAATATAGAAAATGGGCCCAAGGAAACAGGTATATGCAAATATTTACATGAATAAATGCCATAGACATGTAGAATAAGTGAATGATAGTTGGGCCTGGAGTTAGACATGGGTCGGAAAGGGCAGTGAACAATGACAAAAAAAAATTAAATAAGTGGGAGGAGGGGGCAAAGGGAAAACAGACAGAAAAACCGGACGGAAAGCAAGGATGGAGAGAGGGGAAAAAAAATGGAGTGTAGAATGTAAATCAGAGAAAGGAGCGCTGTTCTAGAAGCAGAATGTTGGGAGCAGGTAGAACAGAGAAGGAAGGGGAGGAACTGAAGCACAGTTGTTAAAGACAGTGAAGCATCACACTGTTAAGATTCTCCTGACACAGTGCCTCTCAGAAACCTCAACGTGCAGACAATCATCTCGGGGGGCTGCTAAAACACAGGCTCTAGTTCAGTAGGTCTGCCTTTCTAACCAGCTCTGAGTAGTAAGGCCTATAGCCCTTGTAGCCTTGAGACACAGAGAGAATTATTAAAACGTGGAAGGATTTTCTTTTCAAAGAGTACAGTTTCAAATTCACAGTCTCCCTCTCAGGTCATCATACCGAATCTGACCTGAATCTTGAGGCTTCCCCTACCCCCTGCCCCTACGCCCACCACGATTCTGAACCTAAGGGCATAGCTGTGGAGGACCTATCTCCCTGCTCTCTTCTGTATACCGGTGGTACATATAATAACCGCTGAGTGCAACTGAATAGTAACCTTACACTCCCCAAGTGACCTTACAGTTCCCCCAAGGAACTGCACCAGTTGGATGATTAGCTAAAGCAATTACCCTTCAAAGACAAAGCAGCGTGGAGTCTACATTCTCTAAGCGAAGGTCCCAAGTAAAGGCCATGCAACCCCAAGGATAATGTCAAATTAAGATAATTAAATATTAAATTCAAAATATCCTTAAATGGCACCATTTTCCCAACATTAACCTAATACTTTTGGGCAAGGTCAAGTTTGGAACTGATAATGTGACATTCAGCTCCTGTTCTTCTGACCGTAGATTCCCTGGCTTTTGTCAGTTTATGTTACAACATCCCTGTTCTTTAAACAGAGCTTTTTTTCCTTTTTTTCCTTTTTTCTTTTTTGCCTCAACAACAACAAAAAAATTAATTCCTTTGTTTTGTCTTTAAAAAATCACTCATGAGAAAAGTCCAGTTAAAAAACAGGGCTGATTTTCTCGAGAGACCAGGATAAATTGAGCCATGACAATTCAGTCTCGTAGGCAGATATATTATGAATTTGAGAAGCTTTTACAAGCTCCTGCTATTTATTCAATGGGGGATCATGATCTCAACCAAAATTAGCTTCTGCCCATTCAAAGAGGAGCACATAAGACAGCCCTCAGCCTGCACCCACAGTCTCCCCTCATCCCTACTAAAAATGGCCCCCAGGAAAATTCAGCCCTCCCAGGGCCCTCAGAGCCCAACCTCACAGAGGCCAATCTAAAACTGACTGGGAATGTACATTGTCTGCATATGACAGTTCACATCATAACGCCACCCCCCCCCCAAATATCTGTCCAAAAAATGCCATTTCCTTTCTCCAGACCAACATAGGACTCTTTTTCTACTCAACTTTTCCTTTCTGGTATTTTCACATCTATCATTAAATAAATACTTAGTCCAAGAGTCATGAGGGCTTATTCATCACCTTATCTCCAGTGCCTGGCACAGAGTAGGTGCTCTTTTGTTAAATGAATGCTTTATGGACCACATTGGCTTACAGAATCTCCATTTTTTTTCATTTTAAAATGCCTTCACATGTGCCAGTGAGCAGCTGAGCCAAATACGACCTTCTTGATATCTGACTTGCAGTGTAGCAAACTCCTTCTAGCCTTAATATTTGTCTTCCTTTTTCTAGGAAAACGCCAGATGCCCACTATGTTTCACATGGTCCCATGCAGAATGCTGTGGGGTTTATATTCTCATTGAAGCCATTGTATTCACTATGGCAGAAACCAACAGTAAAGCAAGCAGTAAATTCAGAATCAGTCAACTGTGGCTTTCAGTTTTCATTTGGACAGTCTTCCTCTTCTTGTGGGAGCGTGTGAGCCCCATAAGCCAAAGGGGTCTTGAGTGGCAGGCTGTTTTTCTTGGTTTTTGGATTTTTTTAAGAAAAGTAAATTTTTCTTGAAATAAGATTTATTAGGTGTGGAAAATGTTATAGAATAGCTTTTCATGTTTTTAATCATACTTTTTAAAAGATCTTTATCAATTATTGTGAGGCTTTCGACTCTTTAAACCTGATAACTAGTTATTTGGAGAAAAGTAAAAGCCAACTTCAGGAATCTCAGTCAACAGACCTCAGCTTCAGGAGCAGCAGTGCCCTGAAGGTCTCTGCATTTTCCACATGAATAAGAGTCTGGAGGATGAGAACTATACTAGTACCAGCATCAGGGTTCTATCAAGTTATGTGGCCAATCATTCAACCTCCCCCCCAACACACACCCCAGACTGGTCATGATTACTCAGTGAAGGAAAAGCGACCGTTTGGCCTTGAAATCCCAGTTGTATAGCTGCCAAATAATTTGCACACTATAAATATCATAGACATGGAAGAAATCAAGGAGATGTAAATTTCTTGAGGACAATTCTTTTCCACATCAACACCTAGCAGAGTGCTCCATTATCAAAAAACAATCCAAATGCTAACCAAGATTCGGGTTCCTATGAACTATCACTCACTCCCAACTGTGAGCTGCAGACATTTTTGGTAATTTGCATTCATGAAATGACCCACTCACATCATTAAAGTAAAGCTGCATCTTGTGGTCCACAGTGCATCATGACGTCCACAGAGGTGTCCCTTTATTCTCACTGCAGACAGCTTCCTTCTTTTTAAACCCTGCCTCAACTTTGCCTTAATGCATTTCTGCTTTCCAACTCACTAATGTGATCATATTTTCATGGTGAGCTTTTCTTACAACTGTTCTCCATCGACAAGACCCACCCACCCTTACCTTTTTTTTTTCCTTTCCTCCCCTCCAATCCATCTGTCCCAGAGCACATGATACTCTCAAAGCAGGTCTTCTCTACCTGATGCTTTCCTTCAGGTCTCCCTTAGGGATCAAGGGAAAACATCTGCACATGGGATAAGCCACATCAACCACCTCTGTCCCGGGTAGGTCATGGTGATTTGTTCTAATCTTCACAAGGCTCTAAGAACACAGTCATCTAACTCTAGGGAATCAGAACTAAAAATGTTCTGTGTGACCTGTTTCCAATGTTATCAATGACTTTGGGAAAGTTTAGGCCAACTTTTGGGCACTCTCCTTGCTGTATTTCTCATTTTCACTAACCTACCTGCTTATAATCAGTTAAATGGAGTCCTGAGTGGGAATTACACTGAGTGCACATTAGTCAGCAAGCCAGATGTCTATGCCTGGACATCCAATCAATTACTCCTGATGAATTCAGTTTTAGAAAGACATTCAACAGGCATGACATCAAATTCTTCTCCCAGGAGAAGAAAATAACGAAAGTGACAGCAAATGCAGGCCAGATTTTAGAATAACTTCTTCCTTTTTCTCAGCACTAAATCTTTCAGAAGGGCAAAGGTTATTTTTAATTTGACCTTTAATTTTTAAAAAGATAGCTTTTAGAAATTAAGTAGAGAATTTCGTAAGCATACACTGGGTTGATTTATTTTTTCAGACAAGTGGAGCCAAGAAGATAAGAACTACTTGCTGGCAAATTAGTAGAGCATAAAGTCTCATGTGCTGCCACACTCTCACCACGACCTCTCTATTCATAAGACCATCCAAGCTAAGTCAGGCTGGCGGCCCACATTGCATGGGACATGAGGGGGACCACCAGGTAGTTAAGTACCTCAGGAGCTCTCTGCTCACTGGAAGAATTTTTGTTGATGTGAATGATTGTATACAATTTTTGAGGTCAACACGAAACAAGTTATAAAGTAATAAGTGTTCTCTGAGGAGCATTATGGAGAGCCAGCAGACTTACAGGTTCTGTGTTGTAGTACAAGATATGTGCTCGTCCCCGTGTGAGTGGGATTTGGGATTGAATTTCAGAACCACCTTGTAATATATCTGGTCCCAAGTAATGTTACTGCCTCTCCCAATATCACTATTAATAATAAGAGCCATCTATATATTTGAACCCTTAGTATGCATGGCATTGTGCTCAATTCTGACTGTATTTTAGAATTTCTTTTTCACAACAGAACATGAGGTGGATAATACTGTCTTCCTTTTATCAATCAGGGAATCCAGAGTCAGAAAAGTTAGGAATCTGTTCAAGGCCACACAGCACCAGTTCTCCCTAGCCCCCAAACATGTCTTCAGCCACTGTTCTACGGGCACCCAGCATGGTATTTAACAAGGGACACACGGACTTGGTTCTAACGCAGTACAGTTTGAAGAATAGTGTAAGTCAAATAATTATCCAATTTGTATCTTCATGTTCACACGTGAAGGAAAAAAAAATTCTGTTGTCCCAGGAATTACTGTTGTACTTTGCATTTTTAAGAGCATATGTTAAAACTGAAGAAAATTCCTTGCAGATGTAAGACATGGCTGGTAACACTTGCATGATCGGTCCTTTCAGTTGGATGCCATAGTGACTTTCCCAACCTCCCCCCAACCCTCCACCCTACTTTTCTTTACATAAAAGGGCTGGGTTTTCCTATCTGTCCTTATCTTCTACTCTAGGACATGCTCCATGGCTTTACTGTTGACAGGCATTTCTGGGTAAAGGGTTCTGTGGCATAAAATTCCTTGGCCTTCTACCACTTGTAATACACAAACAGTAAGACAGCTTCAGTTTAGAAGACAAGGCAGGCAGTTCTCATTCAAAGGTGTGGGGACATTGTAGGTTCCTATTCTTTTCTGTGTAACCATTCAGATAAAAACTGTATTCATTGAGTAGGATTTCCTATGGATCAGGGTTACCAAAACATTTCGTTCAAAATGGACTTTTAAAAAAATACAAAACCTGTGAAATTACAAAGTTTACAAAAGACTTTAATTCCTACAATAACCTGAGGGTTAAACACACAAGTGCACATGCACACACACACATACACACACACACAGCACAGCACAACTACAGTTCTAAAGAACCCTTCAATAATTAGTTAATACTAAGAACTGAAGGCTGCAATTTATATATTGATAGCAATCAAATCACCTACTGTTGTAGATGTGGGTGTACCAGGGAGATGAGACTGTAGTTTTAAGATCTTTCCCTAGTTGCTTTGAAATGTCCATCTCTTCAAATCTCTCAGCCCCCACTCTTCCAAAAAAAAAAAAAAGAAAGAAAGAAAGAAAAGAAAAAAGGAAAGAAAACGAAGAGGTGGGGGCTTGAAAGCCCGGGGGTGAAAGAAGACTCTTCACCCTGGGATTGGGGTTATCTTAACCTCTTCTCTGCTATTTATTTAACTTGTGTGTACAGCCAGAAGGAAGCCACTACTTTGGGGTCCCTGGGACAGCTTAAATCCCCGTGACCCACTTAACACAATAGATTGTTTTAATCAACTCGTGTCCTGGCACCATCTCGAAGGGGAACATAAACAGACGCGCACACCGCTTGGATCTGCTTTTTCCAGCAGGAGATCCAATTACCAACCAGTGGTCGTCTCTCTGCCCTTGTATCATTTAAAGAGAGATCTTAACCCCTAACGTTGAGGCTGAATTTCTGTCTAAAAGAGCTGGATTCAAAGTCGACAGAGAAGGCGACAGCCGGCTTCTACCGTGGGACCCATTCAGGCCAGCTCTGGGCGCGTGGGAAGGGCTTCACTGCAAAATCTTGGTCATCTCCTGTCTGCTCCCTATCTCGCCCGGGGACCGTGGCCAGGGCCCGCCGCGGGGAAATACCAGGCTGGGGCGCCCCCAAGGTGCAGCTGGGATCCAAAGACAATGCCAAGCCAGAGCGGTGGCGCGTCGATTCCTCTCAAACCTTAAGTCTACGACAGCTCCGGCCGGCAAGGTGACAGTACCTCCGCCCCTCCGCCCCAGGTCTTGCAAGGGGGTCAGCAAGACGGAGAGAGGGAACCGGGAAGACCTGGGCATCTGAGCCGTCAGTCCCGCGTCGTCATCGGTGGCTAGCGAGACGCAGCAGGATGAGGCAGGAGCCTCTAGGACACACATTAAGGGGTCCCCACAGGAATCGGACCCTGCGGGGTGGCTCTGCCCGGCTCCTGGGCGTTCTTGGCTCAGCCAGGGTGCGCGCGAGGCCCGAAGAAACCTAGGAGAGGACACCGAGCGCCCACGCGTGCACAGCCAGCAAGGGGATGTGTGTGGCACTCCGCGGGCTCTCTGGACCCCGCGTCCTGGGCCGCGCACGGCACTTCAGCTGACCCGTTTCCTCCGCGGCGGAACTCTACTCTTGCTCGAGTCTCCATCTCACCTTGAGGATGCGCCCGCCGACGCACCGCTGGATTCTCCGGATCCTCTAGCTCATCGCAGGATCACTCCCAGCACTCCGACGGGAGCCCCTAGACGTCCGAGCCCCAGCGCCCCGCCTCAGACACAGGGCACCCTTTAAGTGCGGCTTGACCCGCCACCCGCGGCCAAGCCGCAGGTCCCATCGCTCCCGCCCACTACCCCCTCTGCTCCTGCGATGCGCACACACAGACTCGGCGCCTTTGACATGCGGGCGCGGCTGGCAGGCGCGCCAGGAGCGCCTTAGCCCGGCTTCGGGAGCTGGAAATGGGATGCGGGGCGGTAGCTCTCGCTCTTGGCGTCCTCCTTCCCAGCCTTACCAGGAGGACCATGCAAGGTGAGGTCACGGCAGCCACGACCTTGGCAGGAAGCATCCCGGTTTTTCTGCATTTATCACCCTAGGTAACCGGGGCCTCGGTCTGCGCGCACTGAGGGCTACCGAGCGGGGCTCGGGAATCTCTTGCAGGGGACCCCTGTGCACGCTCCCCACACACACACCTCTCTCTCTCTCTCTCTCTCTCTCTCTCACACACACACACACACACACACACACAC
>NW_027531308.1:1992100-1993172 GCF_008692635.1 Crocuta crocuta
GGCCTGCGCTCTCGACGCGGGGCGCGGTGTGCGGCCGCGGCCCCAGCCGCCCCGGCTTGGCGCGGGGTCAGCCGGACGGAGAGCACGGCTCTCGATGCACACTGGGTCGCCCGGTCCGCGGAGGGCGCACCGAGTGCGGGGCATCGCGACGTCTCNTCTGCTCCCCCCGCCCCGGCCGGCTGGGAGAGGTCACCCCAGGGAACCGCGCCTGGAATGCACAGCAAATCACATTTTCCGCTCCCGTTGGAGGGGGAAGCGCGGGAGGAAATCCCCCCGGCTCCCGGCCCCTCAGTCCTCCTCCGCCCCGGGCCTGGGCTTTTCCTCTCGCCGGTCCCGCTTCGCCGGCACTGGCCCCGCAACGCGACCAGTCGCAGAGGCTGCTCGGGGAAGGGGAAGGTCTCCATGGGGTGTCGCCAGATCAGGCGATTGTCCCCCCGTGGCGGGAGCAGGACTGTAGGGCGCTCTGGTTGAGCGGTCGCCGCGGCTCCGGCGCGGCTCTGCCCGAGGCCCCCAACTTCGAGGGCGCTGACCCCCGCGCCCCCGTTAACCCCGGCGGGCTCGCCGGCCGCCAGCGGGAGCCTGTCTCCGACACGACACCCTCCTCTCCTCACCCGCCGCGGGGTCTCTCAGCTCCGATGCTGGCGGCCGCGGGAGTGTACAGAAGGGGGTAACGGAGGAGAGAATAAACCGAAAAGGACCCTCAAACGTCAAGGTTTTCATTTCTAAGCCATCTTTAAAAGGGAGAGAACAATAGCTACGCGAGAGGAGGTTTTCTGCGGCACGTTCAAGATGAATAAATCAGGAAAAGAAAATGTCAGACAAGGAAATAAACTTCCCAGGGATTTAAGACCAAAAAAAAAAAAACCTACCTTTGTGAAACACCGATGTCACATTTTGCATTTATTACCGAGAACTCAATGGATAGTGGTGAACATACTCTGCGCATAAATATTTTTCGAAAGATGAGCGAACACTTTCATTTGTTCTTTTAGCTTGAAAATTGGTTCCTCAAAGAAGCCGTAAATTCTGTGCGTCGAAGTTATAGCCCGTGCAAAAATCAACCCGTCTGCAG